>NW_008651293.1:25308-40135 GCF_000695815.1 Acanthisitta chloris
AAAGCATGTGGTGCCTGTCGCTCATGCTCCGGTTGGTCTGCAAATTAGTTCTGTAAATGTTACTTACAATGAGTACTAAGCTCCTTTTGCCAGATAAAGTAACTAAATGTGCTGAGAGTAAAGCCTTCTGCATGTATAATTCTGCCACAAAAAGCCCAAAGAGGCTTTTGATTATTTAAACCTTAATTTTTTCTCTTCCTTCCGTGACTGCTCCCTGGAAGGACTTTTTTCTTTTTTTGCACGTCACCGGAGCCGAGGTCTTAAAGTTTTGAAGCACCAGGTGAAGAAAGCAATTTCATGGTTCATGCCACCACTAATGTCCTGTTGTAATCTCCAGCCAGCAAGGCCCTTCCGCTGGAGTTTGGGATAATGAAGGGTTTAACTTTTTGGGCCTGTCAAATTAGTTGTGGGAGCGCGGTGAGGCCTGTTCCCCTTTGGGGCGTGCGGAGATTGCCTGTGCGGACAAATAAGTGAGCATTACAGGTGATTCTCTCCCTGCGCCGACGTAGAGAGCTCCCATTTATCGCCATCAAATGCATTAAGCTGGAAGTCAAAGCCCTTCGCTTTCTGCTCGACGCGAGTCTGGACCAGAAGACAATCAAGCCATAAGGGTCATTTTCTGCATGAGCTAACCTTTTCCTCTCGTAGGGTTTGAAGCCTTTGTTGACAATGAGATGCTCAGTGGGAACATTAAATTAACACTTCATATTCGTGGCTGTAAATTTACTGGCAAGCTGAGGAAAAGTCAGGGAAAACAAACACTCCATCATTTCTGCTTCATTTAGCTGCTGAATGGGGACACTCTCACCTGCAGAGAAAAGAGGTCAGGGCAAACAGGGATAATTTTAATCTGACTCTCAGCCTAGTCTTTAGTAGCGGTGGATTGTGTTGCGTTCTGTGCTGAAAGTAAAGGTGAGAGTGAGGTGAGAGCAAGAAAATGGGTAAGTACAATGTGAAATGCTTCAGAGACCTTGTCGCAGGCAGGCAGGCAGGGAGGGCTGGCAGGGCTGGTTACTACGGAAACTAGTGGGCTAAATACTAATAATTTTGCAAACTACAAATTCAGTTTGCTCTCAGATAATGGCTGCACTAAGATTTCCTTGTGTCAGCCTGGAAACAACACCAAATTCCTCTGCTGAAGGCTTTAAAAACGAGCTGATTTTCACTCCAACGATAATGCTCGATGTGACTCCATCCAAGCCATGTGTTCCCTGTCTCCTGTCTCTCTCCCAGGTCATGGCGATGGCTTTCAGGGCTGATGGGCAAATAATGCTCGTCTGCTGCAGCACTGACTAATGTGACAGCACTGGGTTGTCACCAGCTGTTAGTGTGTGTGACATCGGTGCCCCAGCTCCTGAAACACTCAGGATATCTTAAAAATGGCTGGTCGTGGGTTTTGCTTTATTCTGCTGGCAGATTAATGTAATAAATTTTGTAGAAAGGGAAGCCCAAGTTCCAGAATAGTGTTTGGAGACACAACACATCTGACCTGCAGCACTCACATCAGCTGGGGCTGCAGAGGCTGTGTTTGTCAAAAACTGGGTAGTGGAAGGGTTTGGATATTTGAATTATTTTCGCTGGGTGTTGCTTCTCTGGCAGGAGGTGATGATCTTGTTAGGGAGCTGAACGAACCACCAGCTGCCCAGCAGGGCTCGCCCGGAGCATCCTGCTGGCCCAGCCGAGCATCCCGGGGCAGTGGCAGCCGGTGGGAGGGAGACAGGGAGCAGTGGAGAGGAGGAGATTAAAGCTGAGGCAGTGACAAGCCGATAATAGGGAACCCTTTCACTAGTCGTAATCCTTGGCGTGCAAGGACAAACAGCAATGCTTTTGTTCTCAAATTCAGATTAACTTTCAGTTCAGGAGTAAAAGTTGAAGTGACTTGTTGTGGCCAAGTGTCCTGGTACCATGCAGAAGGCACATTTGGAGCTCACTGCCCAACCTCCTGGCAGCGCTCCCTCACACAGACACGGAGGGAAACAGCACGGGCAGGTAATAGGTGAATTGTGAAAGCACAAGGTGATTCTCAATCATCTGTTCCTCTGATTTGAGCTGGGGTGGCTTGTCCTGTGCTGCAGTGTCCCCAGCCTGTCTGTCCACTCCCAGCACAGCTGGAAGCATTGTTACTAGATTTGTCAGTGCACTTAGGAGAAAACAGGCTTCACCAGGGGGCTTTGGAGTTTGTATGGACACAGCCCTTCAGGAAAGTCTGAGGAAATGAGTGGGAACTTATTTCTGACAGGGGAGGGGTGGTGAAGGGGTAAACTGCATAAAATAAAAATTAACAAGTTCAAATGTCACCTTTTTTTGCCAAACAGCTTTCTGATCCAATTGCAGGAATTGCAATGCCATCTAGCAGTGCTACAGATGCTTTAATTAGCTTTCCTTGCCTGCTGACAGGCTGGAATGAATGTCTGTTTACCTATGTCAGGGAATTTGGAGTGTGAGCAAGGGCCTGAAGAGGAAAAGATGCACCTCTGATGGTGTGATGGGGGAGATCTTAAGATCCTTAAAGCAAATTGGGAGGAGAAGGGTCAATTAACTAAAAGATCTCTCTGAAGGAAGCCAAGCGTTGGTGGGAATACCACGCATGGCTTCTCCCCAGTGCTGTGAAAAAGGCGTCTGTGATACAACCGGCCCGAGAACTGAGCTGCATTAGCCAGACTAATGAATTCACAAATTGTTCATGGACAAGGAGTGCCTGACATCCTCACCAGGGAGGGTAGCAGCAGCACAGCACATCCCCCTGCCCGGAAGGAGATGAGCCAAGGTTCCTTTCCAGGCTGGTGCAGAGGGAGGAGAGAAGAATGTGGGCAGTGAGGTGGGCTGAGTATGGCTGGGGCTGGGGCTGGGCAGTGTCCTTGGGCTGGCAGACATGGTTCCTCCCCCTGGCAGGATTCCCATGCCTGGGCCTCATTGGGGAGGACAACTGACAGCCTTCTCTTGTCACTTCCCAGCTGCAGAGGGCTCTTCCTGTAGTAGGAGAGAGGAGGGAGTTCTCCATTGAGCAAAATGTTGCTTCAGTGTATCTGTGCCCTCTTGGGGAAAGGCAGGGGTATGGGTTTTGGGGAGTGAGGTGGGGGAAGAGAAACAGTGGGGCTGTCTGGTCCCAGGCTGGACATGGCTGGATGTTGGAGGTGTCTGAAGAGCTCAGAGGACCAGAGAAGCTTTTTTATGTTGCGAAGTCAAAGCAGTGCTGGTGATGCTCCTGTCCCAAGCCAGCACTGCTGCTGGTAAGCTGCTAATGTCTAGAGAGGAAGGTCTTCCTCAGAGGAAGATGTTGGAGAGGCTGGTGTCTGGCCTGGGGTTGCTGTTTCCAGAGGAATTGCCAGAACAGGCAGAGGGTGAAGCTCACAGAGCTCCCTGGGTGCCCTGAGCAGGGGGGTGTGCAGGGTGTGCAGCACTGGGGTGGGGTGTATGGGGTGGTCAGTGGTGGGACAGGGGCTTGGCAGGGCTTGGAACAGCCCCTGTCATCTCCTCTGAGTCCCTGGGGTGGGCTTATGCTGGCTGAGCTCGCCTTGGGTGCAGAGCAAGAGTAGCTTTGCCTCTGTGAAAACATTACCGTTTATTTTACTGGGCTCTTCAAAGATAAGGCTGAAACATGCGGTCCTATGGTTGGGAAGGGAAAATAAAGAGGATCAGGCATGACCCCCATGCACACATGATAATTTCTCGTCTTGGCTTATCTTGTAGGAATTATAAGATACTGAGTAGGAAATAAATCATAATGTCAGGACCGAATGCCATTTTCTTGCCTGGTGTGATTTGCAGCATCCCAGTCAGACCGATAGATTTCATTCCCTGGTGCAGGATTCTCCCCTTTAATTGAATTATGCTGCAGCGAGCGAATGGGATTCATTCTCTGAGGTACAAGGAAATTACCATTTGATGAAACAATGCTTTACTCCTCGCTCACCTGCACAAACATCCTTCAGGAAAACTATTATGCAGATATCCTTGATTACAGACTATTGTTCCTTTTGATCTCCAGTTTGGTTTATCACAGCCAGCGCTGTACCACCACCCAGGGATTGTACTGTGAGCGCACAGAGCATCTGAACTGCCCTCGGCATGGCGTGCTGCCTGTTCTTTTAGTACCTCAAAAGGGTGTTTGGGTTCCAGTCAATTAAAATTCTCTTTGCTGCAGGCAGCTAATTGACAGGAAGGTACATCTCAGTGCATCCCTGAGTGTGTCACAGCATCTTTAGCCACTCTCAGGGGTGGGGTGTTGTGGGATAATTAATGCTAATGACTGCCAGGAACCTGATTTCCTAATAAATTATTAATTGGGGTAGTTGGAAGTGACAGGTATTTGTGCTCACATCTGTGTGGCCACCATGAGTGCAGGAGTGAGGGTTGCAGTTGTTGCAGCTCCAGATCTGGAGCATTGACTCATGTCACTGGCCTTTGAGGTGCGCTCCTTGGATTTGGAGTGTCAAGTGATCTTTGTCTGGAATTCAAACTTGCACTTAATTCTCAGTCCTCATAGCTGAGAGGAAATGGAGAGCCTCAAGTTCAAGGGAGAGAAGCCAATCTGTATAATCATGAATTTCCAGCTGATGCCCTGTTTTGCGAGGGGAAAGGCTGACCCCCAAGCCTCATGTATTTGGGGCTGGCAACACTGAGGTGTCTCTGCAGCAGCATTGTGGTGTTGGCTGATTTGTGGAGGAAATACATAAGGCAGATTAATTACCTTGAATAAATGGCTTTGACAAGCTGTGAAGGTTTTAAAACCATTTTCTACAAGCTTGAGCATGTGCCCAGCACTGCAGGTCCCCCTTTCTGACGGGCTTGCTAGAGTGGGCTTCTAATGGCCTTTGAAACATGAGCTGGTAACAGAATCTGTCTCAATCTGTGAGGTGGAGGGACAGCAACTAATCAGATTACAGTGATGCCGTTTCTAATTAATTTACTGGGAGCAGCCACTGATCTGTGCCATTATTAGCAAATTTGTGCTGCTTGCAGGAGTTGCAATAACCATGCAGGAATCTGGCAGGTACCCACTGGGGCTCATCCCTTTCAGGGATGGGACATCCACAGCTTCTTCGGGCAACCTGTGCCAGTGCCTTACCACCCTCACAGGGAAGAATTTCTTCCTCATATCAGAGCTTTAAACCCACAGGCTCTTCCCCGAGGCTCTCTGGGCTTGGGCATTCCCCAGATGCCATGTAGCCCCTCTGCCCTTCGCCAGGGAACAGGCTGCTCACTCGCAGCCCCAGGCTCTCCTGAGGCACGTGTGTGCCATTTCATTCCAAGCATGAAATCGGTGCTTGCTATAGCAATACGAGAACCAAAAGGAAGAAAGCAGAAACATAATTATTTACTGATTCAGCAGTCAGTTCCAT
This sequence comes from Acanthisitta chloris, assembly GCF_000695815.1. Taxonomy (NCBI): domain Eukaryota; kingdom Metazoa; phylum Chordata; class Aves; order Passeriformes; family Acanthisittidae; genus Acanthisitta; species Acanthisitta chloris. Next base: position 30,651 of record NW_008651293.1, read on the forward strand.
TTATTCCTTTCGCATCTCTTACAGAGCTAATTGCAGCGAATCTCATTAACTGCCTGGAGTGGGTTGGAAAGTGGCTTTCCTGGACTGCTGGTGTCGACTTAGTGCCTCCACACTAGTGGGGATCATCCAGAAATTCTTATTTCCCAAGGCAGCAGCCTTGGTGCTAATTTACATGGTCCCTGCTAGCACAGGTTCCTCAGCAGGATGTTTTGCTGCCTCTACTGGTTTTCTGGGGTACGGGTCTATCCCTGCTCGCACCCTGCCAGGAGCTTTCCGCGGTGCCTCCGGGTGGAAAGTGAAGCAGAAGGCCAGGTCCCCTTCGGAGTCTTGTCTTAAGCAGTCCAAGAAAAGGTTTTTTTCAGCCTTCCTAAAACTCGAGAGGTTTAGAACATCTGCTGCAACAAACAGATTTTGAACTAAAACTAAAGTAGACCAACAGACTCTAGCGGCTAGGAAGTTCAGGGAAAAGCAAAATATTCTTTCATTTGGGATTCGAGGGCACTGCTGATAGTCGTGCTCCAACCAACTGTCTGGAGTTCTGCCACATCTCGTCTTGGCTCTTTGCAGGTTTGGGGAGTGGGGAGGGCTATGCTTGATCTGTGATACAGCATGGAGAAGTTCTGGGGGCTTTGCTGCAGCTGGCTAGGCCCCCAGCTTGGTGCTGTGATTCCAGCCAGAGCTGTATTCTTGCCTTTCAGGAGCCATGTGTTGGGTGGGAGATAGCACGGCGCCACAGGAAGGCTTTGAGTACCACAACCTCTAGAACATGCCGATGGCTCCATTTGATTCGCCACAGTAAAACCCGTGTTTGGCTTCCAGTCTAGAAACAGCCTTTGGCGAGAGATTGGGCTTTGGCTGGGGCTCAGACACGAGTAGCAGCTCCAACCAGCCTTCCAAGTGAGGAAATTACATTTTGAGGCTGGATAGGATTAGAGTAACGGCCTCTTTGCAGCCGGTGTGTTCAGAGAAGTCGAGCGAACTTTCATTTATGCCCCTTGCCTTGACCAAAGCTTAAGGGCTCATTGCTGCTCACTCCTCTAGTGCCTTGTGGAGCTGACAGGGAGAGAGGCCTGATGTGGGAGAGCTGTTGTTTTCCTGTTGTGCAGTGGGAATGCAATTTGCAGTAGGTATCTAATTTTCATATTTGTATCGAAGGGATGAATAAAGAATAAAATCTGTCTGGATGCAAATGTCCTGTAATAACCTGAGATTAGTAAGGGCTCAGATAAAGGTGGGATGATTTTTAATCCCAGAACCCAGAAGGCAGGTCTGAACTCTGAAAACATTTAGGTCACCATGTCTATCAACAGGTCCTGAGTGTGGAGATGTTTCCAAGGGTCGTAAGGAGTCGGCATATGGTTTGGCAGGCATGTTTCTTGCTGCCTGAGCACCTGTGGTCAGGTTTCTGTACCCAAGGGCATGCCAGGGATAACAGGCTGGCATGGCAACCCCATTTCATAAAACATGGGGTTTTGAGGAAGACTTTTGATGGCCATGGATTAATCCAGGGCATGGCAGAGAGGAAGTCACGGCTCAGGCTGTGAGCGGGGTTGGTGTGGGTGCGGCTGGTGTCCTGTTTGTGTTTGGTGGTGGTTCCCAAGGCCTGGGGTGCTGGATGTCAGCAGGACAGAGGTAGCATTTGTAGAGCAGGGTCCATTCTGCAGGGAGTGCCTCTCAGGAGGAATGCGAATTGCTCTGCTGACTATGGGGTTTTTTGACCATTCAGTAAGTTGGTAATTAACATATTAGCTGGTTGCTAATTAACAAGGAAAACTAAAACTGTCTCAGCTGCCAAATGTTTTTCCACTCCCAGTATATTCCCTTTTTCTCTCCTTTCATCTTTTCAATCAGTGGGATACCTCCACTACAGCCCCTTCACTCCAGGCATTACTGTCATAGCTCCTGGCCCCTTGCTGTGCCAGAGCCAGCCCTCTCTGGGCTTGCCATACTGCTCCATGAGTTTTCTTCCTCCCTGCACCTCTGATCCTGCTTTTCTTCACTCTTGTCTGCCTGTCCATCTCTTCGGGATCCTCTGCCTCCAATTCAGACACCAAAATCCTGTTGCTCCATCCCAGACTCTCCCCTCCAGCTCTGCTCTCCTGTTCTGCTGCAGCACCAACAATCCCTCAGCACATCTCATCCAGTCACCTCTTTATTCCCTCCATATGTGGGGTGTGTGTCTCTGGCATGGATATTTATATAAATTCTTACTTGCCGCCTTCATAAAATACCCGTTAGGAGTGGGGCTGGGTGGGGGTGACCCAGATGCACAAGAGGAAATGTTTCATATCTCGAGGAGCACCGTCTGTGCCCCCCGGCAGCCCCTCCTGCCCGCCTATCAGATGTAGGGCTTAATGGGCTTAAGAATTAGAGCAGCTGCTTGGTGCAGAATTTATTGACCGACTGTGCATAACGAGGGGAATTAAAATCCTAATTGGCTGAGCTGCTCCCCAGCACTTGGAGAATTTTTACTTTTCTCATGGCTTGATGTTTTTATCCTGGCTCCTGAACTCTTTCCTCCCTCCCTTGGTAGCCTGCCCAAAGAATCATGGAGTCCTTTAGACTGGAAAAGACATTTAAGGTCACCCAGTCCATCTTCTTGGAATGATGCCATCCTCTCCCCGGTGGTCTCTAGGAGGGGGCAATGGTAGCTGTGGTGTCTGGTGTCCAGACCCCCTCTGAGGGTTGACATTTTGGCTTGGTGGCCTGGCAAAGATGAGAGTAAAGGACTGATGTGGGGTGCAGAGCCGTTGCACAGGTCACCTCTAGGAGTAGCAGGCATGTCACTTGCAGTGGCATTGGCAGGTGCCCTTGTGTAGAGTGGAACTTTCAGAGAAGGCATTTTTAGGTGATTTCTTGGTGTCACCCAGTGCTGTTCCAGTCAGACTGTCTTGCATAAAAAGGGTGTTAAGCATGCCTTGTGTAGCTGTGCCCACCAGACCCTCCTGCTGCATCTCCTGGTAGCTGGAGCCAGGCCTCTGCTCCAGGCTCTACTGTGCTGGCTCGGGCTCGGGCTCCCAGAGACAAGGAGAGGCTTTTCCTCCTGCATCCCTTGCTCTTGGAGAGGCTGAATGGGCACGGAAATGGCCTCACTTAAGGCTATGTCTCATTACTACATTAAGTCAACAACCACTTGAGTATCCAAGGATTTTGATCAAAGCTAGATATTGAAAGGGGGACAAAGAGTGGCAAACTTATTTGACTTCCACTTATTTCCAGAGCCTGTTGAGCACTCGGCTGTACTCCTCACCAGCCTGAAGTGTGTTCCCAGGAGAGCAGCCGCTTGCTCCTGCTCCTCCATGGTCAGGAGAGAGGCTCCAGCCTGAGGGGAGGAAGGGCAGCCACCTCCCTGCCTGTGTTTTGTCTCTAGCACCTGGAAAAGGAGAAGTGAGGCAGCCCCCTGTCTTGTCCCTAGGGACAGGGACCCTCTGGTGTGGTTGTCCTTCAGGACACCCACTGAGCACACAGGGATGCACATGGTGGGACAGGCATCAGAATCTGCTGGGAGCTCGAATGTAGATAGTCCAAAACAAAGGCAAATCCAGATTCCCGACTGCTGCTTGGGGTTCAGTCAGGTCTCTTTAATAATTTCCGTTTTTCAGTGTGAGGAAAGCCAACGTCTGTTTGGCTCCCTGCAGCTACCTGCAGCATCCTCTTGCAATGTGAAGAGTGAGGAGGTAAAAGTAGTTACCAGTGTGAGTCTCAAACTAGACCCGATACAGGCTCTCTGGGGGGCTTTTTACTTCAGGTGGGGTTTGCCACCAAAAGAACTTTGAATTTTTGGGCATTTGCCTTGCTGTGCCCAGTTCTCCCATCTTTGACACAGACCCTCTGCTGCCCCTGACAGCCTCATTGAGGCTGTGCTGCTGTGAGATGCTGGCCCAGCACTAAGCACACCGAGCTGCCAGCACAGCAGCAAACAGTCTGTGGGTTTTTTTACATGGAAATCGATCAGAATTTTGGATTCTAGTGGAGGCAGGACTGAGGGGTTTTACTGCAGTTGAACATGTCATGGTCACCCCTTGTCTCCTTAGTGCTCTGTACCTAACAACGCTGTAGTAAAAATAAAAGTAATCTACAGTAAATGTATCCTGGGTCCCTATTTAATGATAAAAATCCCTCAGTGCAATGAAAATAAAGTGTTAGTGAGTCGCAGTGGTGTCTACAAAGAGGGTACTATCTCTTGAATTAATATTAAGTCCCCTCCAACAATTCTCAGTGTTATTTGCAGAGGGCTGGTAAACAGCAAGAGGAGCAGCAGCTTTGATGCTGTTGTTTTCCTTGCAGACACGTCTGGGCACCGTCACTCTGGGCTGAATTAGACCTGTCTGAGCATTCACCCTCCTGTCACAGCAGAAGCAAAGGATGCGGCAGGGCTGAGAGGTACTCCTGCTTTGCATTAAACCCCACTTTTGTTAACATCCTGGAAACCCTTTGGAAATATGAAAGCACAAACCTGTTCTCGCTGTGGCTGAAAGGCCATTGAAATCCACAGAAACCCTGAGTTTAACAGGGGAAGTCATGGTGAAGGCAGAATGGAGCATGGGAATCTGCATTCAAGAGGGAGAAAAATGAGGGATTTGGGCAAAGAATAACTGATAGGTGCTGTGAATTCATTAAAAATAGGCTATAAAAGATACACTACAAGGTTCTGGTGACAGACGAACAAAGCTTTTTCTTCCCCTTCATTGTTTCTACTGTCACAGGATCCTCACAATAGCGGATAGTTTAGCCTTGTACTCTACAGTTCGTTATCTATTCTTCTATTTATTAATGCATTCTTGGGTCTTAGTGATGTGATAAACCATCCATGCTTTTCTTTTATGGTTTAATAGGATTCTTCTAAACCCCCCTCCATGTTTACATAACCTTGCAATTCACAGTTATCTATCATTTATTTCCTACTTTATGTGCACTCGATAAAGCTGCAGCAGTGAGGGGTGTTGAGCCCGCGCGTCCAGCCAAGGGGTATTGCCTGTTTGTGTGTCTCACAACAGAGCTCTCCACAAAAAACAGTGTCTTCTGGGGAGGGCTGTCCCTCTGCAAGGGTGAGAGCAAATCCAGGTTTGGTGGCACTGGGAGATATCCTCCATCCCTCCACAAGGCTTTTGAGGGTGTCTCGTTGGCCTCCAAGCAAAGTGCTGAAGGTCTTGTGAGCCCCATGTCAGCCCTGACCTCATGGATGGGCTGAGCTTGACTTCAATGGGAAATAAAAAATTCAATGCTTTCTCTGGGAAAAGCTCCTCTCAAGGAGCTTGGCTGCTGGCTGAGAGCTGGGGCAGAAATCCCTGTTTTGGGCACGGGGGTGGAATCCAGAACTTTTTCATTAAGCACCCTTTGGAGAATGGAGCACCGGCGTCACTGCAGGGCCACTCTCCATCAGCGGCAGAAAATCATCTAAATATGACACCAAACCTTTATTAACCATACCAGGAGCTGGATACGAGACCTCATTTATGATTTCATTCATAATCCCTTCAAAATGAGTTGGTACCAGTATGTGATAAGTGGATTATGTGTTAGGCCCAAGTAAAGCCAGACACAATTAGTGCTTTAATAAACCCGTTGTATGCATTACTAACAACTAAGTCATAAGGGAATTGGTGTATTTACAAACCCTAATTAGTAGTTTGTTACTGTGATACCAAATTTAAACAAATCTGTAGCATCACTGACCATCTGGGTTAGAAATCTCTGTTTTGAATTTAATTAGGAAATAGTTGTGACAGAAAATTGGTCCTTATTAGTTAGCTAACGATCAGCATTGCCCTAATTGAAATGAAGAACTGGCTGGCAGGTTTGTGAGATGTTTAGATACAAGCAGACACAATCAAAAAAAATATTCTCTCACTTAGGACTCTGTAAGCTGTGATGATTGATTAAATAACATCCCCCTGATATTTTAGCAGCTGAAATGCAAATGACCCAGTTCTGAGTGTGCGTGATGAAAACCTGCAATTAGAGTTGTGCATTTCTGGGTTTGCTTTTAAAAGCGATGTGGAGGCTCTGGGGACCATGGCTGTGTTGTCACCTTCCTCCCACTGTGCATCTTTAGGAAGGGCATCTCTCATCCCAGAGCAGAGCCAGGCTGCCATCACTGCTGCTTTCCCCAGGAAAGCAGCTTGGCACTGCCACAGAATGACCCAGTCCAATTCTGGCACCTGTGTATTTTGGTGGGAGGTGGCTGTGTCCAAAACCTGTGGGTCTGCAGGACTGGGAGTCCCCTTGAGGCACATCTGCCCTGTGCCAAGCAGACTGTGGGTGTTCGATGGCTGATCTGTGTGGGGGAATGAGACCTGGATCATTTTCTAGAAGTGCACTCAGGGCAGAAGTGAGAGTCTCAACCTTGCCATCAAAGTACACAGTCCCTTTAAAACACAGGCTGTGGTTCTTAATTAATTAGCACTTCCTCCCTTTATAGTTCTCCACAGGACTTGGGATGTTAGGATTCCTGGTAAGCTTTCCAGATGAAAGGAAAGACACGTTGGCAATAACACACAACCCAGTGCTGCTGTTGGAGCAGTACTGGGTCCCAAGGAACTCTTTCTGTATTGAAACAGACAATGAAGTTTCTGTAGGGGCTTTAAATCACTTAATGTTGAAAGGAATTCCCCAACGGCTTCATCAGTCACTGTGTAAGATTGTTAGAGATCTCCACCAGCTAATAAATTTGATTTGGGGTTTGTTTTGCTGGCATTTGCACAAACCCTCTGAGAACTATAGTTACTGTATTCCCATACAGTGTATCTGAATTCCAAATTGAAATGCCTGTTCCCCCCTCCTCTGGGAGGGGAAATAAACCTTTGCCATAGAATATGAATGTCGGTTGTTTTTCTTTGTAAGCCAGTGCATTATTATTTGAGGAAATATAGTGTTTGACAAAACCATTTATTCTGTTTCAAATATTTTATTGAGTAATAAAACTCATTTACATTGCTGCCACATGTGGGGATTTGTGCCTGTTAGGATGTGAGGGAAGTGAGTGAAGGAATCAGTGCTGTGTGTCACTCAGTGCTGCTGTCCCCCTGCCCGCTCCACACGGCCGTGCCCAGGGAGCTGTGCAGGCTAGGGGTGCAGGGGGCTGTGCCAAGCCCCCTCAGCCCTCATGCCTCACCCACACAGAGGTTCTGAGGGCTCATTCGGCAGCACCAAAAAATAAAGGCGATGTTGTTTTCCCGGCTGAATATTTCTTTTCCTACCCGGCACTCACAAGTTTATCATGAATGACCCCTTTTCACAGATAGTCGCACTCTGAATAGGAAAGAAGCAGCATTTTAATGTAGAAAAATCCCCTCTAAGCAGAGCCAAGTGCAGCTGAAGGAGGGTATCGGCCGGGCTGCAGCCGCCCGGCCGGAGCCCTCATCCATAGGCCCAGGCCGAGGGGGCTCCAGGCTCACCAGCAGAGCACAGAAGGCCTCTCGGAATAGAATCTTGCTGTTCTCCCTTCCCTGGCTCGGAGGAGCTGTGCTGGGGTTCAGCAAGTCTTACTTCAAGCTCTATTGTGTTTCGCTTTTTTCTCAGGCTCCTTCTCCTGCCCTGGCATCTCTCATCTACAAGCTGGGGCCAACAGGAATTCTCTTCCAGCCCAGGGCTCTCCTGGGCTTGGGGATACAATGCCCTCAGAGCTGTGCTGAGTGGGAAGGTGATTGCCCAAGGAGAAGCCAGCAAACCCTGGACTTTGATTTTTGCAGTGCTCTGGTGCTTTATGTCTCTGTTTTACATAAAGATGTTCGCTTGAAGGGAACGCGGTGAGTAGGAAGGTTTGCGTTCCCTCATCTTAACACAATCAGAACTGTCCTCTTCTTGAGACTTCCCATGGCAGTGCATGGGAAGCCACGTGAGAGTCCATACAGGTGTGTTGCCATACCTCAGCAGCTCAGGTGTTGCTCTCACACCTCCATGTGGGGTGAGCATGACAAACCCACTGGCACAGGCTGGCAGCACCCCCCAGCCTGCCAGGGCCAGCAGGACCTCCTCGTCCTTCACCCACCAGCGGCTCGAGAGTGACACTGATGGTCTCCAGTGAGGAGCCCACCCGTCCACCCCTCTCAAGGAGGATGACAGCTGCTGTGAAGCTTTTTGAGGGGGGATAGGGTTTAATGCCCTGGAAAATCCAGGACCCTGTGGAGCATGCAGAGGATTCGCAAATGGGGTGCGTGGCAGACACAGCTCCACTGGTCGCTTGGCAGGCGTGTGTCATCTACAAGGTTTGGAGCATTTGCCATGGAAAGCAGCACATGGTGCTGACATTTCCTCCAGACCTGGGTCTCAGCCCCTGGATAATATGACGTGTCCTTGTCCTGCACAGTGTCCCTCACTTTTATGAGGGCATTTGCACATGCCCCTCATGCCATTTACTTCTGGGAGCTGAATACTTTAGGTAATGCAGGTATTTTTCTGCCAGTGATAAGGCCAAGCCACAAATGTTGCTCAAACAATTTCAATGTTTGTTGTGTACATTCAGCATCACCTTCAGCTCACCCCTAACTAGTGTTTGCCTCAGACTGGTTTCAACTCACCAGGCAGGAGCCAGGGGTGCAGGGACAGCAGCACTCTGCCCAAACGCTGCCTGGCCCTCCCCACGGTCACTCTCCTCCCACCTGCCCTCAGCACTGGCTCTCATGAAGCCTGGGGCTCTCCTGCCAGGCATTTCCCATCACTTCAATGCTGGGCTGTGCTCCTGCTTTCCTGAAAATGTGCCTCCGTTTTTGGGTGCCTGATGGGAGTTACCTTGAGCAGGAGTGGGGCACCTGCCCCACCTGCATGTTGCAGGGTTGTTCTTTCTCCTGGAGTTTGCTGCCAAAACCACCATATTAGGCTTTTTCTAGGTGGGTTTTGGGTGTTTATTTTGTGTTTTAATAGCCTGGAGTGAGTATTTGTCTGCAGGCCATGTTACCTGTAGAAAACAGTCCAGAATGCATAAATATGGGCAAACCAGTGACAGTCGATGGATGGAGGTGCTGCTTTCCCACAGCTTGTCATTAGTCCTCACTCTGGAAAGGCTTAGCAATTCCTACCTGGTAAATTATGTGCCATTCCTCAAAAAAGTGGATGAAATAAATGGGGCTAGAGCATGTCTTTTTTTGCCCTGAGCTTTGGCGTATTGATTTGGACATATTTCCAGGCTGGGAGCAATCAATTCTTGGGCAGAATAAAATAATTTCAGGCAAACTCTTCGAGCGACTTGTCATTAATTTGCCTTTTGCCGGCGCTCGTTGAGGCCAGGAGAGATGCGCTCGGCATCCTCCGGAGCCGTGCCCTGGGGATCTCCTGGGGCTGCCGGGGGGAGGGAGTGGGCCACCGGGGCTAATGAATGCGCTGTGTTTGCTCATCTTTACAGAGTCACTTATTACTGCTAATTGGGAGGGACAGTTCAAACAGGCACAGAGGAGCAGTTGTTGTGGGAGCGTGACTTGGGTTCCAAGGAGCGGCCGGGGAGGACGGCGCTGCCTGGCCCGGGCCCCCCGCGCCCGGCCGCATCCTGC
>NW_008651294.1:0-2920 GCF_000695815.1 Acanthisitta chloris
GGGCGCGGGCACGGAGAGGTAATGCTCGGCGCGGGGGCAGCGCCCATCGGGGTCAGCGCCCCGCCGAGCGCGGCGGCTCCGCACTGCCCGGAGGGTGTGAGGAAATCGGGCAAATGGTATCGCAGCGGACACCTCACCCCATTACCCTGTCCGTGTACAAAGCGTGCCTGTCTGCTGCTTGCTTTGGCGCTCTAACAGCAGAAGGCAGAGTGGAGCTTGGGGTATGAATAGCCTGAAATAGAAAAGGGAATGGTTTAAGCTGTGAGTAGCTTGAATTTTGTTGCGTTTCTCCTTAATGCTGCTTACTAAGTGCGATACCAAACGCAGTCTATCTAATCTAACGAGCAATAGAACCTGCCATTCAGAATCAACAGCACAGCAGAGCTCCAGCATTGCAGATGTTTTATTACTGGGCTTATTATAAAATGTGTACACAGTCAGTAGTCCAACATTGCTCTCTGCAGATTGGTACAGCAAGTTTACAACTATTTGATTTAGCTTTCAGTTTTAAGCAGATCAGGACGGCATAGGACTGAATGGGATGTCCTGGTATCACTAGCAGCTTTAGGGTGTAATCTTGTTTGGAAATTGATCCAACTCATCTTGAAATCCAATCTTGGAGAAAGTAAGTACTGAGGGCCTTAAAACCTTCTTCTGCACCTCCTTACCATGTCTTGTGGCTATATGGTTGCGTTTCTTATTTTTATGATGTGAAAAATTGATGTGGAAATGATGAGGAGAACATAAATGCTGAATGCTTTTGATGCTACAACACTTAGTAACTTTTCTGCTCCTTTATCCTCTTCCAGTAAGTGCTGATTTGTTTCTATCAGAAGTTCATAATGTTTTCATATTGAGGGTGAATGAATGTTGGGTCTTAATATTGTCAAGCTTTTTCTTCTAAATTTCAAGTCGAAGCAGAATTCCAGGAAAAACACTGCATGTTAATAGCAGATGAAACCCAACATATTTTTAATTCTTACTGAGTGTGATGGAAATAGCTTTTTCAAAGTTACTGGGTCAAAAGAGTAAATTGAAATAACACTAGATGTGTGTAAGGAGTATCTTGTGAAAATTGTTAGTTTCAAGTGTTTGGTGATATTTATTCACCTAAAGACGACATTCAAAAGCTGCAAGAGTGAAGTTCTGACCTTTTGCAATTACTGTCTAACTGAATGGTTAAGACTAATTTTGGGTAAGCCACGAAAATACCACTGCTAAAAATCCAATGGCAAAGAACTAACTTGGTTATAGTACTTTTTTCTTGAATTACAAAGTAGTTACACTAAACCTCCCTCCCTGCACAGCCTTCACTAGCTCAAAACCCGTATCAGCTGACTGAATGGTAATCAATGACTATGCAGTTTGGCTGATAAAGTGTCTGCTCATATATAATCCATGAAGTTCTGCATCTTGATCAGACTTTGCTGGACAGCTATAAGAAGGTACTGGGGAAAAAAACAGTGTAGTTGAAGCTGCTCTAGACTTAGTAACTTTGGCCACTGTCCTCAGGGCAAAAAAATTGTATGGAATCAGAAGCTTATTATGTTACTTTTAAGTCATAACCTTTGGTGCAACAACATGAATGATTTTTCGTAAATGAAAATCTGGTAAACAACAGTTAATTTTCATGTTAAACAGGATTTAGTTGAAAGCAAATTAGAGATATGAGAAAATGTTTATAGCTGAACTGTTCTTCCATCTCCCATGAAACAGTGATCCTTGAATTGAATTAAAATACAACGCTCTCAATTTGCTGAAGTAAAACATTAAATTATTCCTGGACTTGGTAGTTAATGTACTTGAACAGCATCTTGATAAGCATGTATGAAATGAGGCTTGCAAAACTTGAGTATCTATGAGACCAGCCACAGAGGCTGAGTGACTAGTTTCTTCTCTTTTCACTTCTTCTCTAAACCATCATACCTTTCTCCTTTGTGGGCATCATGGTTCTGTATTTGCTGCTAAAACTCCTGAAAGTCAGGACATGCACTTTCCATGCAAGAACCTCTTGAGTTCCCTGTACAAGGTCTTTAGGAGAAAGATTAGTTTTTTAATGCATTTCTTGCAAGAGATGGTTGGAAGTTTGTTTTGTCTAATTCCACAACCTGTACTAAAATGAATACCTGCCAAACATTTAAACATTACTTATCTGATAAAATCTTCTGATACTTAGGCAACAAAACAAAACATGGCTTTCTCTTGTCCAAGAGATTATGTCAGTGTCTTTGAAACTCAGAGATGCTAGTGCAGTCATTGCAGATGAATAAAATTGGTAGCATCATGAGAACTGATATATTTTAGCCAAAAGGATGAAGTAGGTTTGATTGATGATCAGTGGTTTTGCTATTTTTCTGAAGAGAACTGTCCTAAACGTGGATTTTGCCTTCCTTCACTTCAGGAATTAAACCAACTGACCTTTTTTTTTTTTTCCTTACATACAGTGTTTCTCAGTGGGCTTAAACTAGTGGATACTAAATTGATTGTTTTATTCCTTCAAATGGTAAAGTTTTAGACAATCAAGCTTCACATCAGTTGGCTGTAGTACTTTCAATTGTGTAAAAGGTGCATAAAGTTTGATTTGTATTTTGTGTCTACCCGGTCAGTGGAGGCAGATGGAGAATTATGTGGAGAATTGAGAATACTGAATATTCGTGATAGTAATTGAAATTAGAAATTTTAATAGAGTAACATTAAATGTATGCAGGACTAGTATGCTGCTGAACTGGAACAGGTCATCAGAAAACAACTGGAATCAACTACTTTGGTGCAATGCACTGCAGCATGTGTACATTAAAATTTTAGTTTGGAATAAAAATGCACTCAGGAACTGAATCTTCTGATCACCTCCACTTTGCTTTGTGTTCCTTAGCTGTCTCAGAGCACACAAGCTGGATTCCTTTTGGGTTCAACTGAGCAG
>NW_008651294.1:2939-22075 GCF_000695815.1 Acanthisitta chloris
AATATGTTCTAAGAAATGTGGAGTCCCTAGGACAGGATTAAAGCTGGTCTGAAGTAAACACTTGAAATCCATATGACATGGTTGCAGGTTTCACTCATCAAATCTGCTCTTATTTGTCCTGCATTCTTTTTATATAACTGTAGCTCTGTGGGTACTAGTCAGAGGAAGTTTTTTACTCTTCAGTTCTAGGGAGAGTAAATAGAAAAAAAAGAGGTGAGGGGGAAAATTTTGAGATCATTGAACCTTCTGCTTCTAAATCTTTGAAAACAAAAGTATTTTTTCTTGATCTAGGTATTTCAATATACTCACCATTTACACCATAAACTGAGAAAATTTTAAGTAAATTTTAAAAAAAGTTATTATTTTAACTGGTGGACTTTTCTTTCTGTTTCCCCCCCCCGAAGTTCAAGTTTCTTACCATCTGCAATGCAGATACAATTTCAGAAATCTAAGGCTTGTTCACTCATTCTGTAATGCATGTGAAATAAGGGTGGACATATTATGTAATTGTAGTAGTTTTTGCTGACCACTAGGTTGCTGTAGTGACTTCAAATTATGTGATCCTATAAGTCTTTATTTTATTTTTAGATATTTTCTTCAATAAAACTAAAATAAATGACAGCAGTTATTTGAATAGATATTTAAAACATTATTTAAATATTTGAAATGAAGTATTTTGGTTTTTTTTCCCTGTGTGTGTTTGACTTAATATAAATTGACTTTTTATGAGTTTGTAACCTTTGCCAGTCTTGGTGTATAAAGCTTTTCACCATCAAACCAGAAATGTATGTCAGAAGTTTGTGGTTTCTGGGAAAATATCATTCTGTCTTGCAAATACTGGCAACTTAGGAGAAATGACATTTAGAGACTGACACTTATGTTTGGAATTGCTTAGCTGTTTATTTAGACCTCATGAAATAGCTAAACATCCAGCAACTAAAAAGTGTGTTAGCTCTGACGATAGGAAGCTTTTCAGTGTGCTGTGAAATTGTGTGAAGCTTATACTTTTCGTGAAGAAGAGAAAAGCTGAAATATGATAGCCAACACACTATCACAAGGAGAAGCTCTCAACTGCAAACACAGTGCAAATTGAGAACTACTGTCTTGGTAAAGCATACAAACAGAAAGCTCCAGTGAGGCTATTGCTTTCCGAGGCTGACCTGAAAACCTCTCTACTGTGCTTATCTGATTTCATTGTTGCATTTTAAAACCCCATTAGCAACAGTCAATCTGGTAAGAATAAGATGAGTTAACTTTGGAGCTTCTTGGGACAGGAGTGGTAGCTGCAGAGCTGGCAGTTGCACTGGTCAGTGGTCTTCCCTGGCCGTTCTGTGTAGATAAAATACATGCAATTTTAGGCCACAAAAATGTATAGTATGCAAATGTTCATAAAAGCAAAATGCAACTTTTACATATACAGGTTTGGGTATCATTTTGTACTATTAAGACTTAAGTAGAAAAGTTGAACAGGTTGAAACTTTTAATTAATAATATTTCTGTTGATAAATTAGTTGTCAAAAACACATTCTGTGTCTGCTTAAAATAGTTAAATGTAGACCGGACTGAAATTACCTTCTGCTTCTCTTCACAGGCTGAAGAACAATGGCTTCCTTCAGCAACCTGACTATTGGCATTGCTGTTGCCAGTTTTACTGTATTTCAGCTCCTGTTCCATGTTTTAAGCTCTTGGGTGTCAACACGAATAACACCTGGTTATAACAATCTCAGCCAAAAAAGGAAGATCGAATGGAATTCAAGGTAGAGTGTTCAAAACAAACTACTACCCGAAATCATCAACACCTGAACCACCTGTGTGTGTACATATAAGACTGCAGAAAACATTATTAGTTGAACATCTGTAAAGATCAGAGGGCCAACTCTAGGCACTCGACAAATTCTGTGTGTAAAATGTTGAGGCCCCTTCATGAACACACAGCATTGCAAGCACTTGTACATTAAAGGCTTTGTTAGACAGTGATGCTCAAGTGAGTTAGGAAAAAAAAAGCAGTGACTGGTGAGAGGTAACAAGCTGAAGTGATGCTCTGTGATGCTTCGAGTGAAGAGATACAAAATTCCTTTCTTCCAAACATACTTGAAAATAAAAACTATTGCGTTTTATTCCATGATCAAAATGCTAGTGTATCTCTGGTCATGCTTTTGGGTGCAAAGCAGTTTGCTTTCTGTTCTCCCAGTGTTACTACACTACAAACTGTTTTATATAAGTTATGGTTTTCCAAGGAATTTAATGAAGTTTTGGTGTAGTATTGAAGGAGTCAGATTTGACATATACATTTGTGTGTTGATGGGGGCAGAGATGGGGGGAAGCTGTGCAGACCCAGGGTACATATTCAGGAATGAGTTGTGGAAATTCAATCTAAAACCCTTTCTCACTCCCTCTGTGTTTCTGTACTTCCAGTACTGAGATGGATGCACCTGCATTACACTCGTCTCCTTAGTGCACTGTTAGAAACTTGTTCAATCCTGTGAGTCTTTCCTGGACGCTTAACTCTCTCTTAAGCCATAAAGGAAGTATAGGGTAGTAATTACAAATGGGATGATCAGTGAGGTTTTATTTGCAATATACTGCTCTGAAAGCGCCTATATAGTGCACAAGGTTCTTCAGTTGAAACGAATTGGTGCAGTATTACTTTGTTTGAGTAGCCTATTGCAACTTTAAGATATTTTTTTCAGATGTTGCTCAAATTTGAAGCTCAGCAATGTGTACAGTATGGCTGTCATGGCACTCAAAATGCGTTAGCTGCACAGCTGTTCCTCCTCAGTGCTGTTTATGTGTCATATCAGGTGGATACTTTTAAAGTTGTTTCCATTGTTCTAGAAAGCATTAGCAACTCAAATTGTCTTGCCCTTCCATTTGGCAAATGTCCACTTGTGATGTTCTTAAAGGCACCATCTTCATATTCATTTTGAATAGTTTCCTGTCTGCCAGAACAACTCTGTAGGATAGCAGTTCACAATATCAGTGCAGCTTAGGTTTATCTCACTGTTATAATTGGCAGTAGAGGCAAACAAGGAAACTAAACTAAACTGTTATCTTTTGAAGCTGAACTTTTGTATCTAAGCCACATCAAGTGGCCCTTGAATTGCAAAACAGGCTTTATGAGAACTTACCCCATGCCTGGTAGTGGTATGCTGGTGTAGTGCTTTGCATAATAACATATGAATTGTTTCACACATCACAAGTGTGCTGGAAATAAGCTGCTCCAAAATATCTGGGCTACTTTGTAGTAAGGTGTTTAACTGCTTAAGTTGATGCAGCAGGCATCAACTTTGTCCTTTTTTACTTCTTTCCACGTTAGCATACAGCTGGGTTGTGATCCTGGGCTTCATCCAGTTCTGGAGTTAGAAGGCATGAAACAGAAAACATGGTTCATCAGCAACTTGTTGGTGTGTTATACCTGAGGAGGACATGAAGTGAAAGAAAGGTTAACTGTGCTTGTGTTACTTCAGCTCTGCTAACCAAACACAATGTTTTGTCAAACTGCCTTGTCATTCCAGTATTTCACCAAATTGAAGAAAGACCTCAAGGAGTAACTTATAAGTTCAGAGGATGTAGATGGATTATATTCATTCTGCAGACAGCTCTGCAGATAGAGAGAGTTGCGATCTCCCACTAAAATGAGTTGGTTAACTTAAATGACCTAAAAGTAGATGGTTGTTGTTTTGCCCTATATTGAACTGGTGTAGGGAGTGCACACACAAATGATTCTGTTGGCAGTCCTGCAGGAAACTGGCACAGAGGATGGTTATGCATTTTTATCAGCTCAGCTGGGTCTGGTAGAGGGCATCTGCCTGAAATGAGCTGTAGCATTGAAAATACATTGTTACAGCTTGGAGGGCTTTGTAATGAAACGTTTGAGCTGCAGCTCTGGACTGTATTTTCTATGCTGTCAATTTGTTCATTCTGACCTTTCAGGAACTGAGTACCAATAAAGTACTTGCTTCTGGCATCTTAAGTATGCCAACACTCAAAATGAGTCAAAAACTACACTTTGATACAGATGTAGTATAACTCTTTCAGTTCTTGTGCACAAATTCCTGTCACCTCTCCTATAATACATGTTTGCACTGCTATTCAGTAGTTGTGAAAATATATATCCATATTCACAAATAAAGGAACAAGTGTGCAACAGTGCAACATTTTTTCTTTTGCAGTTTAATGAGGAGTTAAAGGATGCAAACTTTGACAGTCATTTCAAGGAAATGTACGGAACTTGATAGCTTGACCTAAATTCCATATTAAAATGGAGTGTTGTACTATTTCCCCTTCTTCTGTCCCATCTTCTATGGAGAAACTTCAAAGTCCAGAGTTAAGGAGGAGGAAATCTGCTCTTTTTTCTTTCTTTCTTTCCCTCTCCTTTTATTTCTCCCCTTTCAAGTGCTGTGCTTGTGTATAGCTTGTATTCTAAACACTAAGGTTTGGATAAACAGTTACTCCTGAGACAAACTGCAACTGTAAACTAATGATCTGTATTCTAGGACACATTTTTCTTCTTGCAGCATTGTCCTCTCCTCAAGTTCAAAAATTCCAGGTATTTCTCAAGAACTACTATTGCATGCCATGCTTTGTTTTGAAAAAGCAAGCAAAGTTCCTATCTCAATGCTGTATTACAAGAATAGACATTTTAATGAAACTATTAGTTGTCATTAAAATTCTGATAACTAAATTTTCTTTATTTGTTAAAAAAGAAAGCAGGAGGTAAGGGCAGCCTCTGCTATAAGGGTTAGTAATTGTTCTCATCCAGCTTCTTACGTTGGAGTATTCATATTGTATTACTTTCCATTCATTTTCTGGAACACCATTGAAAAAGATGCTGAAAAGAACATGATAGCACTCTTTAAACAAATTGTAAATAGAGTCTTCTTTCATGAAAAATTACAGGATCTTCTATTGCCAGTAGATTGTAATATAATTTCTGGAAACAGAGAAGGGATTGTAACCTACTCTTTCTTTGCAAAATCTTCCACAGGATATTTTCTTCAAATCTTGCATGGTAGAGTTTAGACTCCTGAGAGTGACTTAAGGACATTTAAAATATTAATGACTTCCAAATACATGTATTCAGTATATACAAAGACTAATAACTAACAGCATCTGTACATTTGTGTACATGTTGGTAATGCTGTGAATATGGCATGAAGTGTTTCCATCTCACAGCATCGAACTTAGTTCTCATCTTTCAGATAATATCCATGATTCAGTACAGCTATTTCGTCACATAATTTTTTTTTTTCTCCCTACTAGTCACAGTTGAAAAGTGGAAAAGCAGACAGTAGCTGCACAGTATTAGATGCAGTTTATAGTAGTGCTAAACCTCATGGCTAGAGGAGCAAGGTTACACATTTGGGACTCATGCCTGTTGCATTGTTCTACCTTCCAAGAATACATGTGGACTCAAAAGGGCAGGAGTAGCCCTGGCCTGTGTGCTGGCAGAAACCCTGCTGGGGCCTCTGTAAATAGGTATTTCTCTTTAAGTGCTGTTAATATGCAGAGTTTATCTACAGTGTGCATGCAGCCTGTACACTGGAGACTGGAGCTGTCTTTGGAAGACAATTGTGTAGTACCCACGTAGGGACAAGGCAACTCTGAAATCTGTGGCTTTATATGAGACAAAAGATGTATGAAATAAAGTAAGGCTTGGAGCTGCTAGTTCATATGAACCTGTAGCTATCACACACCAGGTATCTTTTGTTATACAAGTTTTCTCTTTGAAAACTAGAATCTACTTCAAATGCCCTAGAAATTCTATTGAAACTTTCCTTGATGGAATTTTTCATCTAATGCCCCTTCCCAAAGTTGAACTTGGCAGGCTTATTATAGGTCATCTATTAAGTTGGTGCCTGAAAGGAGAAACCTGCAGGAATCATAAGACAATCTCAATATGAACTGCATACAAATTTTCCAGAAAATGGGACAATACAGAAAGCATTTTTTTAGAGAACTAGATGTCATATTGTCTTTAAGGATCCATTAGTTTCTGGGATAACTGGAGGAAAAATTAGATCTCAGTTACTTTAAGACCCTACTTTCTATTTAATACTGCTCCCTCTTCCTGCTCCAATCTAATCTTTTTTTTTTGACTATTTTTCCATGTCATGTACATGGTTGGATGTAGTGTAAAGAACAGATGATTGTCTTCTACAGAAGTATCTGGATGCAGTTGAGAATGTCTTTGGAAACATCCTGCCTTAAGAACAGTATAGCAAGTTGTGAATGGCAGTACCTCTTTGTGACTGTGATCTCTTTTTCAGGACAGTGTCCACATTCCATGCCTTGGTAGTTGGAGGGTTTTGCCTATATATTTTATTGTATGATGATGCTGTTAATGCTGACCGTCTCTGGTAAGGCATGTTACATATATGTTGTGTTTACACCATAAAATAGCGTAACTGAGAAGAAAGAAAATCCTGCAGTGTATTCTGCATTCCAGCTACTGAAATAATTGTTTCATTTTCCATTAAAATATGCAGTTGTGTTGTGTCCATTTCTATATCTGTACTATTTGATAATTTGATAATTATTTTGTTGGTATTAATGTCTTAGTGCAATGTGTCTCTGAAGTGGAATATATAAAATACAAGCAATTGATTTGAAAGAACATAATAAATTACTAAAGCATAGAATCAGGAGTGTAACCGTGACTCTAAGTCAGTATGACTGAAACAATGCTGTTTCCTGTAATCCTTTTAAAGTGAAATTGAAATGCTGTTGCAGATCTGGAGTGTGTGTGTGTAAGCTGGGGTGGTCTATTACACGTGTAAAATGTGTATTGAAATTGATAAATGAAGATGTTTATATTTCTGCCTCGCATGAAGCTCCCATGAATCTTCATTTTAACAGAAGTAGGAAAGTTTCAAGTGGTAAACACGTCACAAGCAATGCAAATACTTAATCAGATATTCTATAGTAAGATTATATTTTCTTGTTTTGTAGTTACATTGTTTTGTTCCGCACTTTTTTTGAGGAGGAGGAAGAATATGGCTTCATTTTGTTTGAGTTAATTATAGATTGCTGTTGATATTTTGACACTTCATTATCCTCTGGAACACTTTCCTGGTAGAAGGAGGAGACCATATTTTTCTTGAAGAATAGCTAATTACATTCAGTTTTGTTTCTTTTTTCACTCATAGACTGTTGTGTCTAACCACATCAAAGGACCACACTAGGAGTCAGTTCAAACT
This sequence comes from Acanthisitta chloris, assembly GCF_000695815.1. Classification (NCBI taxonomy): domain Eukaryota; kingdom Metazoa; phylum Chordata; class Aves; order Passeriformes; family Acanthisittidae; genus Acanthisitta; species Acanthisitta chloris. Next base: position 10,139 of record NW_008651294.1, read on the forward strand.
CACAGGAATTTAGTGTCTGATGCTTGTTCTACTCTTATGACACTGCAAATTAATGGCAATATAGTGTGGACTAGACAGGATTGGGGGCTTTGCCACTGACCTGTTCTGTGGCTTTAATAACTGTAACACTACTGCTTAACACAAATTTAGGCAACACTGGTCTCTTCTGTATGTAGTGATATGATGAAATTGTTGGCTGGATTTTTTGATTGCATTCTGATATCTTTAGAGGCATCAATTACAGTCTGAATATCTTATGAGATGTTAACCATGTTGAAAAGCAGCATGTTATTATGGCTCTCTTGGTGAGTGTTGCAAACTTTATCAGATAGAAGCTTTTATCCTGGTTTGTGTAGACCTTGTTCTAAACAGTACAAAAGAAGTCATAAATGGCAGAAATAAAAGCCTCTTGGTGATGATAAATAAATTCAGTCTTCACACTTACTATGTTTTCTGGTGTAATTCCAGGAAAAATTCAAATTAAGCAGAAATCAAACCACTTTTGTTCTTAGTAAGTTTGACAACTTTTTTGTTGCAGTATGCAAAGATACATATTTTTGTATAATGCTTTGAAAACTTAATATTACTTATGGAGCCTTAGATACTAGGTTATGTGATAACATTAAGTCTTAAAAGACAAAATCCTTTGTCTTTGGGGATTTTTTTCTATATTTCTAATATTGCTTCCAAATATTTTTTATTTGGATATGGTTTTATTTACATTTGTTACAGGAAGGACAACTTTGAAATCTAGTGGAAATATATCTGATCTGTGTGTTTTAAATCAAAGCTTCAGGTTTATTTCATGGCAGTATTACTATAAATTATTTCTTGGTCAAAATTATCTTGGTGATTTCAGGAATTTGTCAATTAAAAGTGCACATAGCACACTTGGGATGTGGAAATGAGTATTTTTAGTGATTATACTAAATGTTAAAATGCATGAAGTATCACAGTGTATTGAAAACAGTTCCAATGATTTGAATTCATGTTCATGCAAGTGATTAAGTGCAAAGGAAAGCCAAACATAGTATTGCCCATGGCTTTCTAAGCACTTGTATACAGCCTGTGAGAAATATAACTTTGCGAGGTTTTCTTCTGCCAGTGAAGCCAGAATTGTAGGGCAGTTTCCTTAGAATTTGCAGATATATATTTTTTTCTACAGCTGACTTTTACATTACTCTTAAGAATGGAGATGGCTAGCATTAGTCTGTGCAGTCCCCCATATGTCATGTGGGTTCCTGGTACACAGTAATTAAATCCTTAGCTGACCATGTAGAGCTTTAAATTTTTTCCCCAGTCTGTTTTACGGCTTAGCTGCACATGTCTTGAGTTGATTATCATTTTTACATTGACTTGTAGCTGAATCCACATGGTCTTGATTTTTATTGAGTAAGACTGAAGAGGAAAAAAAGCCAAATTATATGGGAAATGCCAGATGGACTGTTGCAAGGCTGCTCAGTCTGGAAATCCAATGCCCTTATAAGTTGTGGAACTTGGTCATTTACAGACATGAAGGATGCATAAACCTTTCTGTAGGAATCTCTTATTAACAATACAAGAAACACTTGTGGTGAGAATCACACAGTAGAAAGTGTGGAGGTGGTAGAGATCAGATAAGGAGAGGGACAAGATGTAAATAAGTGAATTAGGTTGTAGCTTCACAGAAGAGCAGGTCCTTTCCTATGATTGCTCACTTTACAGTCATTACAGTTTTTCAAGTCTGATTCTTGACTGGCATTTTATATGACTCTGTATCTGCAAAAAAAGTTTGAAGAAAGTCAGTCGTGGACTTTTGTTTATTCTATCTGCCCGTGCATGCTCATGTGTAATTCATTTGCCACACACCTCCTTAGCAATCACCAGAGAGATAGCTCTTCCTGTTTACTTATGCAAGTCACTCCCTGTTTCTCACTCCTGGCTCTTGCTTGCATCAAAACTAGGCTGCAAACATCAGGGTTCATTAACTCCATTGCACTTTCCATTCAAGGAGATAGATCATGAAAGCTAGAATATTTTAGACTACTGAGATTAATTTGGCATTGTAACATGGACTCTTCTTGAAGGGATGTGATGGATGGACAATGCAGCCATATGTGTTGAAGTGTAGAAAGTCTAGAAGTTTATTGCAAAGTGACCATTCTCATGGCAAAAAAGAAGGGAAGCAAACCATTGCCTTCTCATACAGTTAAGTCATGCTTACTAATATCAAGGAACTAATTGCATAGGCTCAGTCCTTGGCATCTTCTCTGGAGAAGAGTATGAAGGTTCTTGAGCGCAGGCTCAGACATGGTGCTCATATGCTGAAGTGTATTGGGACCACTTAGAAGTTCAGTTACGATGTTGCTGCAGCTGGGGGCTCTAACAGGAGGGCTGTAACTATGTAAAGAGTTTCTGCTGAAGTTGTGAGAACACATTTGTCTTTGCTTCATGTCTAAACCTAAAGAAGCACTCTGCCCACAACCTATGTAGCTCATGAAATCAGGTTTTGAAGCCATGGAAAAATGTTCCTAACCCAGGCTGTAGTTAAGAGAGCCTCTATGGCCAGTCTTAACAGATGGAGTGAACTCCAGACTCTCCTGGTAATGTTTTTAATTCACCTAACAGCAGAATTCAGGTTTTGTGAGTCTCTCTATTTGCCTATAAGCTACCCTCTCACTCAGGGAAGTAGTTAGTTTTAGACACTAAAAAGCCTTAAAATTTAGTGAACCGATTGTAATAATACAGGAAATCTCTTCCACTGTTTCATTCCAACAGGATTAAGAAATAATAGCTAAGTAGTAGCATTTTACTGTTTTCTGGCTGAGGTAGACTTTGTATTGGAAGAGGCTGTAAACACAGTTACTTTCTTTTTTTCTCAGAAGGTTTACAACAAAGGTTGCATTCACAGCTTGTCTTGAGCAGTCCACATTTTATGAATCTGTTGACCTGTCACCTGAAGCTCAATTCATACTTACACAAACATAGCGAGATTAGTTGCACAACTTTAAAAAAAATAATTTATGATCTTTATGCCAAGGAAAAGAGATTTGCTTAGCAAACTCCTCAAAGCAGAGTGGAGGAAAAAAATGTTGCTTGGTGTAATGTGGATCCTTCCCTTTCTTGAGCTGTATTCACAAGTTTGGCTTTGTTGAACATCCTGGAGGAACTGAAGCTGTGTGTGTGCTACTAAGAGCTTTGCCTGCTGAATGTTTGGCACAAAGAGGGAAGGGACAGAAGGTGTGAAACTACTCTGAAAAGCATTTCTGCTTGAAGGTTCCTTGGCTCCAAAGAACTGGCAAATAATTCCTTTCATGTCTCCTCCTACTCTGCTTATCCCTATAAGCATCCATCTGATTATGAATATGAAAAGCACCAGCTGAGTGAGATATTTTTGTAGTCCTTAAAGTTTTAACACTGGCAGAAAACAAAAATGGAGACAGAGTGTCAATTAAAGGGCTAGGAGACACTGGCTGGGCTGTCCTCTTTCATCCTCAGTTTTCAGAGAAGCCAGCTCAGAGTATTTGCTGGGTTTCAGTTCTGATCTCTAGCAAGGCTCTTGAGGCAGTCACTACACCAAAGCAGGGATTGATGCTGATTGGGGTAGTTAGTAGATGTCTTTTATCTGGGTGGAAAAGGGATCCATTTTTATGACTGGAACCTTTCTTAACCAGATCACATTAATACCTTTATGATGGGCCAAGAATAAGGTGATCTGATGGACATTGTGTTTGATATGTGTATGTCCTTTGCAAATTACTGTGTTATAAAGGCTGTAACTATGTATTTTTGGTATGTTTACAGGGGTGACCCTTCAATTGTGAAGCTGAATATTGCTATTACCACAGGCTACCTCATTTCTGGTAACAAACACGACCTATATATTTATGTTGAGTCACTATACTAATATGTTTATACTAATCTACTAAGCTGCAGATGTGATATATGCATACGATACAGTTTCTACTGTGGCTTTTAAAGTTGCTAATGGAGTTGTGGGTTGTGGTGAAATCACAGGATCTTGCTAGCAGATATGAAAGATGGAATATCACCCCATGCACTGAGGAAATGCCCCTGTGTGGCTTTATGGTAGTTTGATATGCAACCACCAACTCCAGCTCAGTTTTGTCCTTTGGCCAGTTGAGGTGGTGTTAGAGCAGTGCTCATTGCTCCCTTCAGGGTGTCTACAGCTCTTTTATCATATGTTTCTTCCTGTGACCTCAGAATGCTGGCAGAAGAATTTAGTAACCCTCAATACAAGCTGAGGCAAGTGATGCCATAGGTCCTGCCTGCCCATCGTTTAGTCTTACTTTAAGCCAAAATTTTGTAATGTATAAACCAAAGAAATTCTTAATTATTTACCCCTGCATATGTTTTATGTTCTCAATTTTGCTGTCAGCTAAAATTGGCATGGGAATTTTGCTACAAAATGCTTTGGAGCTTTCTTTTAAGTTCTATGGGGATCATATTGACTTACCAAAGCAAAAATTGTTGTGACTTGGACTATTTTCAGGGAAAACTTCTCATGTTAGAATGAAGTCTCTGGTCAGAGCCTGGGCCATGGACTTCATTATCTCAGACTAGATTTCTCACCCCAGTGAAACTGATAATCTGGTGACCAGCACACTCAGTTAAACTGTGGGTTAGTTTAAGCCTCTAGATTCTCCATAACTTCAGCTCCCATGTTTAAATTAATCAGTATCTATTTTTGAATAATTATGCATAGATTTTCATTATGAATTAATGAATGCCTTTGAACAGGGATCTCAACCTGGCCACTCATTCCTTCTCACTTCCTTATATAGTTGATGTTTAATTATTAATAGGAAGTGGAGCAGCTATGTCAGATGATGTAGAGCCTTCCCTGAGGATAGCTAATATAAAAGAGATCAAGGCACACCCTGGAGATACAAAAGGTACAGGGGTAAAATCTTTGGTCTGGAACCTTGATCATAATATTCCAGTCCAAAGATTCATTTGGAGGAAGTAGGGGCAGAAATTATTTGTTCCAGTACAGAAAATAAAATCTTCTGAAATCTCAGACCATCATAGGAGAAGAAAGAACTTTTCTGTTAAAGCTTTCCTTAAAACATTAACTCAGGTCCATTATGTGGTATTTGCAGTAATTGGAAAATTTGGATTAAGTAAAGAAAATATGGTTCTCATTCCAAGTGCCTCTTGCAAAATACTTTTGGTAAATGGTTTCCTCTTTGCTAATGTAACTACTTTTTGATTCTGAAGTTCCCCATTAATCGATCCCTGCATTTGTTGCATGTATTTATGTATTTGCTATGTCCCCTGCAGACTCTCCTGCCTTTTTTCTTGTTTTGTTCTGTCACTTGTTCCAGATTTTGGGGGTCATAAGTGTAAATTCAGGGTATACTTTTTCCTTCCAAATTATTTTGGCTAAAGCTATTGCCCCTGTACTTTCATTGATGTGGAAACGAATCATTTATGGCAATTGTTGGGAGAATACTGTCAGTTAATGCTTTTACTAAAGTCTTTAGGATAAAGATGTTCTCTTCAGAGGTAATTAATTCAGAGTTTCTACTGATGCTATATTTTGGCATTTTATAGCTCGAAAACTTAGGGAAACAATTCTCAGGTCAATGGTTGTATAATAAATTGTTCTTTATAGTTATTTCTGTTCTCTTGTAGATCTGTTACTTATTATTTACTACTGGAAGGCAATTGGTGACAAATTTTTTGTAATACATCACTTGGCAGCTCTGTATGCTTACTATTTTGTACTGGTAAGTGCTGTATTTTCTAGTAACATAAGCAGATCAGATTGAAGACAATGCTTTTATAGATCTCATTTGCTTAGTGTTTTAAACAATTTTTCACTGGTTAATAAAAGACATATTTATACTTTTAATCATCATTCTTTCTAAATGTTTTTATCAGTTATTTGAGGTAAGTGCATGCCTTTTCAGTGTTACACTCCTTCAGCTTTAACTGCTGAAGTGAAAGCTCCTCTCAGTTTTTGCTGTAAAGTCTTTGACAGAAGGGCTTTTCATATGGTTATAGCAAAGGGTTGTAAATAAAACCATGAGCTTGAATATTTAGTTGGAAAATTAGAAGGAAATAGTTTCAAGTGGTTATGTTCTGCTTCTGTCTCCCAGGTAACAAGTGACAGGACAAGAGAAATTGGCCTCACGTTGTGCCAGAGAAAGTCTAGGTTGGATATTAGGAAGAATTTCTACACTGAAAGGGTGGTCAGGAACTGGAATAGGCTGCCAAGGCAAGTGGTGAAATCACCACCCCTGGAAGTGTTCAAAACATGGGCAGATATGGCACTTGGGGGTATGGTTTAGTGGTGAATGTGGCACTGCAGGGTTAACAATTGGACTCAATATTAAAGGTCTTTTGCAACTTTAATAATTCTATGATTGTACTTTCAAGGCCATAGGTTGATGATCCTTATCTCTGGTGAAAGTACTACAGTGACCTGGTTGTAGTTTTTCTGGGGTATTTTATTTTTCCTTTTTCCTTTTCCTTTTTCTTTTGTTTTCAGCTGTTACAACAAAGTGACCCTCTGAGACTTCTTGTTTAAGGTTACTTTGTCGGGGTAACAATAGACCATTAACTGTGTATGTCCATAAATATCTGTGGTTCACATATAATGAAGGGAAAAGGGGAACAGAAGGATACTGTTATAGGATAAAGACTAAGATTCTCTTTGTTGCTGCTGCTGAAATCCTCAAAGGTGCCCATCTAACTTGGTAGTAATCTCATTGGTGTCCAGAATAGAATAATGCTCCTGAATTTCTTCTGAAAGGCTCATTCAGTAAAGAAATCTTTTAAAATACAATTTAATTAATTTACCACATTTCCTTCCCTGCCTACTGTGTGAATCCCAGGCTTACAATATTAAAAGTGTCAAGATGCCAGACTACTGTCAGATTTTCCATGTAATGGTTTAAAGGGGCTGAAGTACACTGACAAGTAAATACTCTGCTTCGGGTTGAAGATAATTACATCTACTAATATTATCATGGATGAAAGTGAATTAGAGCTGAATGTTAGATAAATGAAAATACCACTACCAAGGCTAATCCCTGATGCAGAAAATTCATTAGCTGTTTCTGGAGTAAACAGAAAGCACAGTGTTAGTGTGAACTTCTTTTAAAGCAGTTGTTACTATGTGTATATAGCTCTGCCCTTGGATCTCAGTGTGTTACTCTCATTCCATTCTCTTCAGAGAAAGTTTCTCCTAAGTATCTTACTTCCAAAACTCATCTTGAAGGTAGGAAAGAATTTGATGGTGCACAGATTTTCTGTTTGGTGTAGTATAAACTGACATGAAAAGCCTGAAGTAGTTGGGTATTGGCATGGTCGTTGGGGAAAGAGGGATCATGACACACACTCCATAGGTCGATCAGGAAACATAGGGAAATGTAACAAAAAGTAATCTTTTTATCTCTACATCTGCAAACTGCTGCTTATTCCCTGCCATTGTGCAACGGGATACTATTTCCAGCACAACCAAACGATAAGGCAGAGAATATGTTGTACTGTGTCACATGGAGGAAAGTGCTCGGTTACAGCATGTATCAGTGTAAATATACCGTGTGGTTATCTGGGTACTGCCGTGGCTCGTCTTCCAACCCACAGGGATGGCAGGAACTGTGACAGAGCTGCTGGAAAGGCTTGCCCTGCACTGTGGAGAAGGGAAGAAATGGCTTTGCTTTACGTGCCCTTTCTGCTGTCAAATAAGAGCTGAGAACTTGTCTTTGATTTGGCAAATTACGTTCCTAAAACAATGCATAGAGATTTTTCTTTAGCACACAGTGTCTCTGTTTGGGCTTTTTAAACATTGAGAAGTCAATAATATTTTTAATTCTCTTAGACAGTAATAGTATAATGATAATTATAAGCTATGACTAGTTGTGCAGATCTTCTCTAGCTAGCTTTCCATGGCCACTTAACTGTAAGTCTTCAAAGATTTATTTAAAGAAAGAAGCTACTGATTGGAGACACCTGAAGGACAATTGCAGCTTTTGTGATAAAACTCATTTTGAAATTGTAAGGAAAGTGTCCAGAACTGGCAAACTCACAATCAGTTTTAATAAAGAAGTTGAAATGTTGTATCATTTGGTGTATACTTGAAGACTTTATGGACAATTTCATATCTACATCGTTGATTATTGTATGTTTATTTTATTTTGCTAACCAGAGCAAAGGTCTCCTGGCTTATTTTGGAAACTTCCGTCTGCTTGCAGAGTTCTCCACTCCTTTTGTCAATCAGCGGTAAGTGGTTAGGGAATTTTTCCATAGTTCTTTTAAATTTTAATCTGTATTATTATTTCTGTCACTTATGAAGTTTTTTTTTTAGTTGTTGAATGTCTGCTGAAAGGGAATTTACTTATATTGAACTACAGATTACTATGTGGAAGCCTTTTTTGCTGCTATGGCTGCAACAGTATAACTAATGTTTTTACCCCCAAGTTCCTTTTCAGGGTAGACCAGCCTTCATGTGAAATGCCAAATGTTTATGAAAATACCAAGCAAAAATTTCCTAAATAGAATACTGTTCATTTGCATATTAATTTAATTTTTTTAATAAAGCAATCTTCAATATGGGTTTTTCCTTGGTATCATAGACCAGGGAAAGAAACAAGATAACATTGTAATCATAATCCTAGAATAGGATTGCACTGCCCTAGATAATGTGAAGTTTATTTTGCAATATTGCACATAAACAGATCAATATTAATATATGCATATGAATACATAGGATAATATAAATGTATATTCTTTATTTACCTTCAAAACTAATTCTGGAAGTTATTTTGAGCACTTAAATTAGAAAAATGGTAAAGCATCTATTTAGATATCTGGAGTGGTTAATCTTCACACTTGTGATTAGAGAAACAAGGGGCAGAAGGTTCTTTGGCTGAGCTCAGTGAGAGTCAAAGCCTGCTATGGCTTCTGGTTAATGGTGTTTCTACTCGATTTGCTGCTGTATCAGAAAAGGGCTATGATGATGTCACATAGTGCAGGGAGGGGAAAGCTGTCAGTGGAGTTTCACATTGCTCTGGGGAGAGTGGGCTCTCTCCCTACTCTGTAGCCACCATGACCCAGCTGGGGACAGGGATTTGCCCCAGGAAGACTTCACCTTGGGTGAAGGGCTTTGCTGTAGAGCAGTGCTGCAGTCCTCTCCCTCCAGTGTAGCATCAGATGCCTATTCCTCACCCATACTTTTTGGGGTGTATTTCTACTTTACTGATTATATGTATGTGGCATCTGTTTTCTAGGTGTCTGGTAGAGAAAGGATGAGGCATATAGAAACTGTAATCCTCCTGCAGACAGGCTATTACTGATTACTGCATTGTGACTAAACTGAAATATTTTATGAGACTGTAGCATTTGGCAGAGCTCTTAAGAATAAAAAAAAATGTGCTGAGATCCCTTTGGAACATTAGTTTGGCAAACTCAGACTTACAGAAGAGTGAGTTTTGACCTGGCTTTCATTTGACCCAGCACAGTTGAGTAGGAGATTATAGTCTAGTGTAGCCTGTGCTCTGTGTGCACAGAGAAACTGAAGAGGAAATAAACACTTCTTTAAACTTATTTAAGGAAATGAAAAAAGGTGATATTATATTCTAGGTTTCTATACTGATATTCATGTCTTAGTGAATGGCTGTTCTCCTAGCTGACTTCTACCAAGCTAGGATTTCATCCTGGGTTTAGGTGGTACCTACCCAGATGCTTATCTTTCAGACTGTGGTGCTAGGAAGTACTGTGATATATCTGACTATTAAAAGTAATATATTTTTTAATTTTTTAAATGCCTGTGGTGAGATCATGGGTCTTTGAATATTGGCATTTAGTGCTGTCTCAGAAAAGCAGAAAATACTGCAGGAGATAATAAAGTCTCTTGCACTAAGGGATGTCATCTCCTTAGTGCATAACTTTTTTTTTTTCATTAAATTTGAAGAGAATCAGACCCTTAAGACAGTAAGTAATGGATAATGATAATGACTTACATTATGTTTCTTGTTTGCATTCTTAGTATTACCAAAAGAGCTATTATTAAAATATAAAAAGATACTCTAATCTCGGAACTGACTGTGTTTCCTGTCTGTGTTGTTAGGGATCTCTAATTGGAGGTTGTCTCCATGCCAAGCATTTAGATCTTTTAATGTCAGTATCAGCATTTATGTAATTAATTTTGCACTGTGGTGGATAAAATTGTAATAGTAACTGATTTACAGACTTTTTTTTTTTTTTTTTCAATTTGCTAGGAGAGGGGAGCTGCTAAGCAGATGTCCAGTTACCTATATTGGCACATCACAGTATATTTGAAAAGCTTTTTTTAGATTTTGATTCTGCATTGTATATGCCATTGAAAGTACAGCTTTGACTGCTAGTCTGACCAAACATATCAGGTCTCTCTTGTCAGCATCCCAGTGAGTGTTTGTGTGGTGAGGCATCCTGCTTGTGGGCTGGACTGTCACCTCCTGTGCCTGGATTTTAATTGTCCTAGTTGCATGCTTAATGAATTTCTGGAGTGTTTCTGTTAGAGCTGGATGCCTGGCAAATCTTTTTAGTATATATATAATTACCTAGGTTGTTATCTGTAGGTAATTAAATTAAAAATGACTTTCAAAACCAGTTTTAGAACTGTTATTTCATTATGTAATTTTAGCCTCATCTTATTGGAAATAAACCAGTTATTTCACTTCTCCTCCCCATCCCCCATCATGAATACGATGACTTAAGTTATTTTCTTCTGATTCTGCCTGCCAATGCTGCACAAATTTTACTTGTGTTTGTTCTGGCTTAAGTGTGAATGACAAAGAATAAGAGGAGTTTGTTGTTCCTTTTTCCAGGCATTCAGCCCTCAGGTTCTGTGTGCTAGGCAATGGATAAGTTATGCTGCTCTACCAAGGAATTATATGCAAGAACTCTTGTTTAAAAACCACTTATGACCTAGTAGTGGAGGGAGAAGGTGTTTTTAGATTTATCTTTTTTCATTGCATAACATTCCAAGCAGTGACATGATCGAGGGCCATTTACAATGCCTGGTTCTGAAGTTCTGGTTTTGGGCTGAGCAGAAGTAGTCAGAAAATCCCAATTCTGAGAAATTAGAGCTCTATCTAGATAACCATATCCAAATACAATTCTAGAATTGCTTGCAGGGAAACAGAATTTTATTTGCCCAGTGGTACAAACTGTAATAACAGGTAAGTTTGTCTTTATGACTTAAAAGATAATATGAATTGTTGTGTATTACAGAGCAGTCACTGAAATGCACACTGGTTGTCGACTGGCTTACAAATCATATCAGGATTTTCTGTGTGTTATCCTGCACACACTGCCTTAGTGGGGGGAAAAGTACAGCCAAGCAGAAGAATTTGCAACTAAGCCAAGACATAGTGCAATAATTTAGAAATTATGAGGGTAGAAACTGTTAACAAATGAAATGATTTATAAAAATAAACATGAAGTAAAAGAATTTTTAATGAGATGGATTCAAGTCTGCCTGGTATCAGTGGACACTTCTTTTGCAGGTGGTTTTTTGAAGTACTGGGATATCCCAAATCTTCCATAGCCAACATCATCAATGGTGTGCTGATGACAGTTGTGTTCTTCGTGGTGAGGATTGCCGTCATGCCTATATATTACAGCCATGTAATTTCTTCATTTGGAACAGAGGGTTTCCAGAGATTAGGATTTGCAGCCCAGAGCGCCTGGATTATCTCAAGTGTTGTCTTGGATGTTATGAATGTGATGTGGATGGTCAAAATTGCAAAAGGATGCCGCAAAGTCATTTATCTTATTGGACAGGAGGAAGCCAAGACTCATAGAAATGGAAAATCTGCCTAGAAATCATCCATAAAATGAAATTTCTGCTATGAAAATAATTTGGGTTCACTGAAACGGTGCACATTTTTGCCATGGAATGCTCCTATTAAGGAAACAAGGTATTACCTCTGTACTGACCTTAGT
>NW_008651294.1:22109-24468 GCF_000695815.1 Acanthisitta chloris
CACGCTTTGCGGATCCTGTCCAGGGAGGAAGAAAAGCAAAAGCTCACACAAATGAGTTCCATGTGTCTGTTCTAAGCAGTTAAGAGCTACGGAAACTAGAAAGGAGTAGACTGGGCACTCGTTGCTCTCTACCAGTGCGTTCGAAGTGTTTCACTCAGGTTTCTCAGATTAATGTGTTTTATAAATCCAGTGAATACTGACATATCTTTTTTTAGAAAATGAAAAGTTCCCCAGACTCCTGCAATATGGTGCAATTTTCCAGGCACGTTTCTATGTTTTCTTCTGGGAATAACAATCAAGATTTCATTCTTGACAACTTTTTAATTTTTGCAAGAAAAGCTAAAGATTTGGCTTTGATTCTGTGAAGTCTTTTACTGCTTTTTTGTTCTGCCTTATATGAATGCAAACTGTTTTTGGAAATTTATGAAATAATTGTATCTAAAATGCTGTATTATAAGACTACATAATATCTTAAAAATGGTTAAAATTCTCATTTTGATGGGAAGGATTCACTTTTGCTGTGTTAGTTTACATGCAATAGTACATCTTCTAATTACCCATGGATTTTTTTTTTTGTAAGTTAATATGGTAAATGATATGTGGAAACAGCATAATTCTTACTGGAGTGCTTTTTCCTTTGCTGCTACTACCTTTGAGAAGTGCTGCAACTCCCCTCAGAGTATATTTAACCATTGGCTATTTGGATTCATAGTTTTAATTGCAAAGAGGTAAAATTCTTCTGTATATGTGGTGTGTAACAGTAATACTTTCTTCTTTATCACAGAAATGACCTGATATTAAGTCTTGAGGTTTTTTGTCACATTTTCCTTGTTAATCAAATCAGAAATCTGAGGTGTTGGCTACATTTTTTAATTAATTGTGCCAAATTTCTGTAAAGCTGCATGGTGATTCTGTAGAATGACAGTTCACTTCTGTAGACACAAAATTGCATTTTCTTTTAAACCACACATTTATCAGTAGTAACTCAGTTCCCCCTTCTGTGAACTTGAAGGTTTGGAGGGCATCAGAGAGGAATCTTACCATCTAGGAATGGTCTTAAATGTAATTACAATCTAATACAATTTGAGGAAATTCCGCATTTTGTTTTATTTTGAAATGATTTTGAGAGCTATATTTGTGTGTATATTGGTTTTGTTTTGCTTACTTTTAACCATGTCAGAATTGGGACTGATTCACTTGTGTTTCCTTTTCCTTGGTGTAGTTTTGCTTTGGTTATTTTTGTTTGTTTTTGACATAACTTGTTATTTGTAGATAAGGTGTGCTGAAAGTATCCATTTTCACTGAGACTTTGGTACACATCCCAATTATTGTAGCAGTCTGTTTAAGCAATTTATTTTTAAACAAAAAGATGAAAGTATTTACCCTGTGTAGGAGAATTAGTGCTGTTCTCTCTGACAAAGCTGGGTGACAGGAGCTCTTCCCTGTGTAGTCAGAGGTGTGAGTGCCCCGTGCTGTGCTCTCTGGTGAGGGACTTGGCATTCACATCTTCCAGGAATCAGATGTCTGTCAGTCCCCAAGAGGACTGCACAGGCTGAAATGCCTTATACCCAAGGCAGTTGCGAGGAGTTTAGTTCCCCAGTTAAAATGCTGCCAGGGAGTACTGTTTGGACTTGTGTAATATGCACTTTTAAAAGCCTAGTTCCACTGTTTAGCTGGGCAGGCTTTTTTCTAAAACCGTTTCCCAATCCTGCCTTGTTAGGGAGATAGCAAGGATTGTTAGTACTTCTGTTTTCTGGATTCTGTAGTTATTAGTACTTCACAAGCCTGCAGACAAAAGATCTGTTTATGCCTTGGGAGAGTTAGCAATTAATCTGTTGAGCTGTATGATTTGAGTGAGCGCAGTACCTCATTTGGGTCCCAGTAAATCCACAGTCTGTGAGAGCTGATCCTGTGACTTGCTTTGCAGAAAGAAACAGACTCCCTTTCAGGCTAATTTGCAGAACCTGGTATCTTTGAAAATGTGTTATCTAATACAAAATCTAGGCTATGTACAAAGGCTCTGTGTTCCCACCACCTTAAAGGTGTACATGAAATACTTTTTTCTTGTGCTTTTTAAAGAACTAGATCAGGGAATCATTTTGTAATAGCTTGTTCCTTTCTAAAATAAATTGAATAAATTCAAACATTTTGGAGAAAGTAAAAAAAAATTGGTAAGACATTTTGGAGCAACTCTTAGGGTGATAACTTATGTCAGCTTTCTGAAATTCATCCTTCCTTAGCGTTAATCTTTAATATTTCTGGAATTTAAATATTTTGTTCTCAGTGGAGACCATTCATTGAAATGGTTAATTTCCTCCACTCTTAGACAGACTTGTGTCTGATGGGGGGGGGGGGAAAG
>NW_008651294.1:24484-32327 GCF_000695815.1 Acanthisitta chloris
ATGAATGTTAAAACTAGAATTAAAAGGAAAAAAACTAACTCAAAACTGCATAATATGCTTTGGGCAACAATCCAGAATTGAAGGGCAGTGGGATAAGTCTTTTAAAACAACAAATATTTTGGATTGCTGTAAAAATTAGTGTAATTAAAACTTTATTTTGCAAAGCACTGGGTTTCAATTTTCTCATTTTTTAAAAAAATAAATTCTTACAGTTATGTCCCGGTGCATCTACTGTGGGCCAGAAGACAATTTTCTTATGAAAAAAAACTATTAACACCTGTGATTTTATCAAGGACTTTAGTAAACAGTCTGCAAAGTTGCAATGTACTGGATACAGTACTATAGGGCACTTTTAACCTGCCATTAAAAGCTTATAATACAGCAAATTAGATAGCTGTGGCACCCTTTTTTAAATTGCACTTTATTAGTTTTAGAAATGTGGTGAAATATTGATGAAATTCAATGTTGCAAGCTTGTGTCTTTGCTTTTTTATGCAAAAAAGTAAATGCATGCTAAGCAGCATCGTAACAAATGCTTCTGAATGTAATATCTTGCTAGTGGCTTAAAACTTCTATTTTTAACAGATGCAACAGACTCCAGGTGTCTTTGCCATGGACATATTAAATGGAAGGAGTTAAACTTGTAAGAAATGCTCAGCTATCTTGCTTTTATTTTCCATTCTTCAATACCAGGTGACATAAAATTAGCTCAATGATCATGGGAGGGACTATTTGTACTGGTAAGGCTGTATATAGGAATGCAAGTTTCCCTTATTTATGGCTTTACTTTTTCATCAAAAGATGAGTAAATACCACTTTCAGAACTACTACAGGGGAATGGTAGGTCAAGTTTTGCTCTTGTAATTGATTTGTGGAAGCAGTACTTGCAGAGAGGAAATGTACTTCAAATACTCATTTTCTCAGTGAGTGTTTCAGTGGGTTTCAGTGAAGCTGAGAGCCTCACACTACAGAGATGCTGTATGGGTTGTCTGTGCATTCTTCAGTGGTAAGAACTACATCTCTGAAGCCTACCTCTATAAATACATGTTATCTTGAGTGAGCTCAATAATTTAATAACTTCATTGATTAAAAAGTAGAATCTATTTGAATGAGAAATATCCTATGCATGGGAAAACGAGGAGAGCTGCCTTTATATATAATTCCTAACAATTTCAAATTTTTTTACTAAAATTTATTAAAAAATAAATTAGTTGCAGTGTCTGGAAGAGAATTACTTCCACCTTTACTTAAAATATTGTGGGAGAAGATTATTCATACTGCAGAACTAACATTAACCTCAGTGTAAGAGCTTACACAAGTGAGCAAATGTGTTCAGGCAGGTTTAAAGAGAGGTGGAGGAGACTTTGAGAACACACATAGAGATCCAGATGTCTTCCTACTGCTGTGGTTGGGATAACAGCAGACTGATGTAGCAGAAAGGTTTAGATGCTTCTATATCTCTTTTCACAGTTGAAAATGGATCTTTAATCTTCAAAATTTTCAAGCTGTATAAAATGGGATATCAGTTGTCGATTGCTGTATGACGAGGACTTTTTCTCATGGCCTTGTGTGTGTTTTAAGTATATGTATATACAAGCTTTCTGTAAAAGACCACTTAATACAGAAGTTTGTAAAATTGGTTTGTGATGCTTCTGCTGAGCCATTCAGAGGAAAATAAAGGGCTGCACAAAAACTACTCCAGCTTAGGGTCTGGTATTGGCTGGTGGTGAGAGCCATCAATAAAGCAAATAGAAAAGAGACTAGAATTTTCAGATGAAGTGCAAGTGTAGAAGACTTTGAAGCAGCACAGCCCTCTTTCATGTTTTCAATAGCCTACTGTACAACAACATTATCTGGCTGCAAGGAACTTCACAAGGGAGGGTTTTTTCCTGGTGGAATTCCTCTATCTATGGAATACAGCTGGAAAAAGAGCAGTACTTCATTGCTGAGATTCTGACAGCAGTCAAATGGAAACGGTGATAATATTTATGAACTTTAACATTGATCCACACCTGGGTAAAATCACTGTTGGATAGGTGAAGGTCTTGGGATTTTCTGAAAGCAACTTGAAAGTTCTTTTTATGGCAGAGAAGATGAAAGATGTGCTGCTTGGGTTGTTTAGAGATCTGGGATTAGGCATCAAATCATATTTTTAGGTGGTAACACTTGGTAAGGTTTCTTATCCATTACAAATTTCTACTAGCTACCTCCTTTGACATTCTTGCTCTATTTATAATAACGAAGCACTTTATCACTCAGTAAAGAATGGAAGGTAGCTATGAAGAATAAATTGTATCATTTTGGCAAAAATTCTTCTGAGATGAGTTTCATTGTGTCCTCTTCCTGCACTGAGAGGGCATCTGTTTATAACAAAATCTATACATTTTTAACCTAGTTGTAATGTAAAAGAAATGTCTTGAAGAGAGTGAATTATGAAGAGTTCAGCATGGCTTGGTATCAACCATATAATGATTCAGTGTGCTATTTATAACTTCCTACTTACTGAAATTGAAAATATAAAAGCAAATAAAATATTCTGTAGTGTATCTTTATTTTTAATCTATGTGTGGGATGTCAAACATTGTACTTGTCTTGTGGACAGGACATGCTTTATGAGCCTATAAATATTTAACTATATATGAGAATCTGCACCCAAGTGGATCATGTTGCATGTAAATTGTCATCTAAGTTTTTAAATTTTGGTATTTTTAAAAATTTGCTAGGTTTGAAAGCAACATTTAAATATTGTAATAAATTACTAAGCTGTAATACAGAACATAGCATTTTGAATGCAATGTGGGATATATTGGTTTTGTTTATTGTAATCCTATTCCAGTTTCACAAAAGAAATCCATCAAATGATAGGGGGAAGGGAGCAAAAGGGCTAATCATGAGCTCGGCTATATAATTTGCACATTTAATATGCACATGCCCAAATATCCTGGATTTGTTTCTAGCATGCATATACCAAACAGTGTTTTCTTTAATATTGACAGATACCTACATATTGTAGAATAATTTAACCCCTAAGCACAGCTAACCTCTTATAAAACCAAATTACAAAACCTGTTAGGAACAAATGAGTTGCAAGTTAGGCATAAGTGATGGAGCCTATAATTCAAAAATGTTCTATAATCTTCTAAGAAGAAACTTGATAAATATATTTAACTTATGTGCAGAGCAAGGACAAAACCTGTAAATTCTGCTAGACTGATTTCTGGTAAATCTTGACAATCTGGTTTGCAGTAAATACTAATACTGTCACAAAATGTCAGGAACACATTATTAAATTCAACTAGTAATGTGACCTGACTGTAGCAGCAATCTTTATCCCAGCATGAGAACTTAAAAATGCAATGTAACAATTCTGCAGATTGGTGATAAAAGTAATCAGTCGTAGTAAGGTGAATGATTAAGTATTATGGGTTTAAATTTACTTTTTATTATAAGAAAAAAATTGAATTATTTGTTTGCATTTCAGTGATACTGTAAAGCATTTCTATATTTTGTTTGAACAGTTTAGGAGCTTGCATAAAATGATATTGGCTGATTTTTTTTTCCCTTTGATATATGCAATAATGTCAATAAGCAATAAATTGCATGTTGTATGCAAGGTATTGGTACTTGATAATAAAGAAAAGGAACACAGTTTCTTATTTGGTGACTTTTCTTTCTTAATATGATAATACCAATGGATCATGAAGAATAACTTTCTTTGGGTTCAATTCAGAAACAACTGGTTTATATGGTATCTTGAGATTTCATACTGTATCTTTTTTATTAAAAAAAGGTGGAGATGGGAGTATGAGGCCTGAGCCACACTGCCATTCAGATGGCTGGACTTCTCCAGGCTGGAATTCTACATAGGACATCACTGGAGCTGGGAACTTAACTTAAACTATAAATTTTGTTGTGGGTTGGGGAAGAACTTTTATATTGTCTAGTATAATTATATTGCACTGTATTGCAATACTACATGTGGAACAGTTGTCTGAAGGCCCTGGGGATAAAGAGTTGCTGTTGTCAGCGTGTTATAAATATGATGCACTACACAGTCCGTTAGTGAATGCTAAATTGGGCAATTAAGTTCCTCAATCTGGCAAGTCCTAGATTTTATATGTGCAGTGAACGTATGCCTAAGAAGCATGAATTGTGTGGTAGAACTTAGAGGTTTCTTTGAGCATCCCCAGAGGAAATTCTGCTGTTTTGTATCTTAA
Source organism: Acanthisitta chloris (assembly GCF_000695815.1). NCBI lineage: Eukaryota > Metazoa > Chordata > Aves > Passeriformes > Acanthisittidae > Acanthisitta > Acanthisitta chloris. The sequence goes on from NW_008651294.1 coordinate 28,701, forward strand.
CCACTGGCTTCCAAGCTCAGGAATTGCATGGGTTTCTTTTGTGTTATGCAATAGTTAAATTACCAGAAGAAAACACAAAGCAGTCCAGTGTTTTAATTTTTTTTCTATCATCTTTTGAGGGGTATTTAGTTCCATTTGTAAATTTTATTCTTGGGGTACTAATTATTCTTGGGGTACACTGTTAGTGTAGAAAACTACTCATTAGCTAGTTGGTCTGTTTGGAAGTGACTAGGAATATCTGGAAACAGATTCTTTGGGGTCGGGTGCTATATAGGTCAGATTTCCAACTGCTTGAGGAAGGACAATGGGGGCTTGGTAGGAGGCTTTCCTATTGGCACTGGGCAGCTTTTAACACTGAATGGTGGAGAGGAAGGACTACTGTTAGTGTAGAAAACTACTCATTAGCTAGTTGGTCTGTTTGGAAGTGACTAGGAATATCTGGAAACAGATTCTTTGGGGTCGGGTGCTATATAGGTCAGATTTCCAACTGCTTGAGGAAGGACAATGGGGGCTTGGTAGGAGGCTTTCCTATTGGCACTGGGCAGCTTTTAACACTGAATGGTGGAGAGGAAGGACTGAGCGTGGCTGGGAACAAGGGATGCCTTTCAGTGAGCCATTCTTAACCTGATACATTCAACAAGTCTTGCTTAAAGTGTGAGAAACATTATCTCTCCCTGAGGTGTAGGGTATAGAAAGTATTTTGTATATCTATGTCTTTGTCATGTTCGGGTGCAAAGTTGCTCTTCATTTTCTCCCAAATTTATTTATTTATTTTTATTACTCACTCTGTTGGTTTGATAATTCTGCATTAAGGTTTTTAATTTTTTTTATTAATCTTCTCAATGGATATCTGTCATTTTTCAGGCGTCTACTGTTGGATCTTCTTTTGCTCTGCTTTTTTGGAGCTCATGTTGCAATTACCTAAGATTGTTTGTTTCACTGACATTGTGACCTTGGTGTTCTTTGTAATACTTTACATTGAGTAAGAAGTATTTGCTACTTGGCTTATCTTACAGAGAGTGGAAACTACTGTCTATATAATGACTACTAGTGGAATCATTGCTTCTGGTGGAGTGTGATAGTTGAAACCAGGGAGATGACACACTGACATCAACAGCATTATGTACTTCGAGAGGAGGGAGTAGAACCAATTCCTTGTTTGAGAATATCAGAGTGAGAACATGTATTTTACCTTAGAGTCCTTCTGCCACTGACTTACTCAGAAGCAGAGATGTCAGTTGGTCTGTGGGAGGATCTTACTTAAGTAAAGAGAGGCTGAGAGAGTTGGGGCTGTTCAGCCTGGAGAAAGCTCAGGAGGGACCTTAGTGCACCTTCCAGTACCTAAAAGGGGTCTACAAGAGAGCTGGAGAGCATGCGTAGTGATAGGACAAGGGGGAATGGCTTTAAACTGAGAGAGGACAGGTTTAGGTTGGGTATTAAGAAGAAACTCTTCACTATGAGGGTTGTGAGACACTGGAACAGGCTGCCCAGAGAAGTTATAGACACCATGGCAATGTTCAAGGCCAGGCTGGATGGGGCTTTGAGCCACCTGGTCTAGTGGAAGGTGTCCCTGCCCATAGCAGGGGGGTTGGAACTCAGTGATCTTTAAGGTCCCTTCCAACCCAAAGTGTTCTATCATTCTCTAAGTGCAGCAAGTGAAGACTTAAAACAATTGTATCTTGTTCAGTGCTGCTTACACAGCTGTTACTGTAGTCTTAGAGACTGCAGCAAAGCTAAATATGCCTAAATTGAGCAATGACGGAGGTGATCATAATGTTTTGTAAGGCATGTAATACAGACTCAGTTATTGACATGATGCCACATTTTTAACTTGAGGTTCTCTGTATGCTGTGCTAATAATTCCTGCATGCAGAAAGGGTAGAAAGCAATTACTTCTCAAATGATCAAGGCTATAAAAGGACAAAAATGACAAAAGGATGAATATTTGATACTGCTTTATGTGCATATTTTTATTTTGTGCTCACACCAAATGGCAATGTCCTCATTAATAAGAAGGATCCTGTTTCGAAAGACCATATGTGAACATGGTCCTAAAAGCACTCTTGAATACACAGAAAAGGTTTAAAAATTCAGGTAGTTATATGGTTTGAATTAGTGCTGGTTAGAACTGCTTCAGTGTGGTTTAGAGTTCAACTTTATTAATCTTGCTATTTTTCAAAATAAGTGGGAATCACTCATTTCTGTCTTTACATGCAGAAAGTGCCAGAGACCCCTCTTCCAGCTTTGAATTTGTATTTTCTTCATCCTATATCACTCTGATAACTGAGACACGTGAAGATTAAATTCCTTTCTACTTTTATTTTTCATTGCTCCAGTGAAATACAATGTTTGGGAAAAAACCGGTTTTGTCAGTTCTAATTGTTATGTATTTATAGTGAATGTTTCTTGTGTGACCACCTGCTTTTTGCACTTGACCTCTTGAGAGTCCCTGCTGTGGGATGAGTACTAAAACAGTCCTATGGAGTTTGTGCCCACTGTTGCAGCAGTTACTGCATTGCCAGCTGTTGTCCCCTGTCGGTCGGGAAGGGATGAAGGTAGTCTGCCTTGCTCTGATGCAGGATGAGCTCCACCTTCTGTGTTATGCACAGTATTTCATGCATGTAGGTAAACTGCATCTTCTGCCTTGGAAATAAGGCAATATTAGGAAATCTTACAAGAGCTGTGATTCTTGGCTAGTTGATGCTTAAAAACCATCTTTAAGGAGCCTTACTGATGCCAAGAAAACCTGGACGAGAACTATTCACAGACTTGAACCTCTGAGCAGCAGGTATTTGTTTATTCAGCGCTTGGCACAAGGGGGATCGCTCCAGCAAACTTGTGTGCCAGAGATAACACTTCTCTGGTTTATATACATTAAAATCTCATACATATTCATTATTCCCAGGAATAGGCGGTAATTATTACAATTTGTTCTTGAAAATCATTATCATAATCTCCTCCTTTGTCTCCTCCCATTTGGCATTAGTGTGATGGTCTCTGGTGGTCGTCCGGGGGTCGTTGGGAGGAAGGCTGATGGTCTTCATCAGATTGATCTTTTCACCTTCGGGTTTGGCACATGCTCTTTGGTCTTGCTTTTCTGCTGCCAGGTCCTGTGTCCAGCTGCATCTAGTTTTACTCCCTCATAAATACATTGTTTGCGCTACCTAAGCTAAAATAATGCCCTAAAATCTACACTTTTCGCTCTTAATAAACAAAAACAATGCCTTATTACTCAGCCTTCTACCTTCTGTTTATTCAGGCGCTCTCTACTTGACTATCCTACTCTCACCCTTAACTATTCGATTCCCGTTATCATTACGATCTCCGTAAGTGTAAGGCTAGACAGGACACGCCTTTCGAGTAGCGATGCGCACTGCTACTCCAGTCAGTGATTATTTTTTTTTTCAGCACTTATTTGAAGTTATTTGCAGTTGGATATGATTTCACCAACCAAGCCACAGCACGGAGCGGACCGCGAGCCCCGGGGCACAGCGCTGCGGGTTTGAACCGGCTGTGGGACACCCCCAGGCGCCGCAAGCGACTGAGGCGGGGAGAGCTCTGAGTGACGCGCGAGGCGGTGCGGGATCAGCCCAGAGGGACGCGCGGGGCGGGGAGAGGCCTGAGGGA
>NW_008651295.1:0-2049 GCF_000695815.1 Acanthisitta chloris
AAATATACACCATATGATCACCCCAAGTGAGTCAAGCTTTCAACATCACCTTCTCAATGACCAAAACAAAATATCATGTCAAATGAACAATAACTGCATAAAGCAGTTGCTCCATACTCAACCTTCTACATTTAAATTTAGAGACTAGAAAAATATTAAGCATTACTAGCATGAACAACACTGAGTGTTTTCACACAGTTAAGACATTTATATTGCAACTGAACTAATCTCTCATAAGGCTACAAGAAGAAAGCAAAATGATGTTCCAAACCTGGAACCACTTAGCGTGACGTAGAGCAGCCAGAGCCTCAAGGCATTTTTGCCTGTCCAAGACGTCCGGCGGGTCTTTCACCATACCCAAGGTTACATCTAAAATGGATTGAATTGGCAAAATGCAGTGAGGAATGGGTGTTTGACCAGGTGAGCAAGACACTTCCTTAAAGTAGCTTCAATGTCACACATGCCATTTAAAGTTTAAACCCTTGAACAATAAATGCAATTGCTCAATAAAAGCCATTCAATTAGTGCTAGGGCATCAACCCAGTAAGAAGATTATAGAATTATATCAAACTTTGGCTGTCAGGTTATTTTCAAACGTATTGCAGATTATGCAATACGTAGTACTTCTTTAAGCTAATACTGGAAAAACATATATCCCATTAAATTAAATACTGAAGGATTGTTGGACACAGTGTGCCAGCATAGAGAACACAAGACAGAAAAAACACAAAAAAATCCACTTTAGCAAAGTAGAAACATTCATGATTAGTTTCATGCAAATTTTAATGGTCATGTGCTATTTGGGACCTACTCTTTAAAGGAAAAATTAAATATAAAACCCCCCACTTAAAAGCACTAGATATTTTAAAATGTTATTTTTAGCATACCTTAAACTTAAAACAGAAATTATTTTGCATTAAAAAAAACCTGACTAAAGGAATGTGAAATGTGCTTCAACATTAGGGTTCCATTACATTTTAATATCCTCTCTTACTCATATAAATTCCTCAGCCCATGATATATGTGCTCCAATACCACTCAGGATGCAAGGAAGGATGTGAAAAGAGACTGCTTTGCTTATGATTCATCAGGAAAAAGTGAAAAAAAGAAAAAAAACAAAGCAGAATGTCTGAAAGAAGGACCAGAAGGAAAATCTGGGGAGCTATAGACCTGTCAGTCTGACCTCAGTGCCAGAGAAGGTTATGGAGCAGAGCATCTTGACTGCCATCATGCGGCATGTACAGGACAACCAGGTGATCAAGCCCAGTTACCATGGGTTTGTGAAAAGCAGAACCTGCTTGACTAACCTGATCTCTTTCTGCGACAAGGTGACCTGCTTAGTGGATGAGGGAAATGCTGTGGATGTTGTCTCCCTAGACATTAGTAAACCCCTTGACACTGTTTCCCACTGCATTCTCCTGGAGAAACTGGCTGCTAATGGCTTGGACAGGTGCACTGTTGGCTGGGTAAAAACCCAGCTGGATAGCTGGGCCCAGAGAGTGGTGGTGAATGGAATTACATCCAGTTGGCAACCGGTCACTAGCAGCGTTCCCCAGGCTTCAGTATTTGGGCCAGTCCTGTTTAATATCTTTCTCAATGATCTGGACAAGGAAATTGAGTGCACCCTCAGTAAGTTTGCAGACTAAACCAAGTTGAGTGGGAGTGTTGATCTGCTGGAAGGTATGAAGGCTCTGCAGAGGGATCTGGACAGGCTGAGGCCAATTGTATAAAGATTAACACGGCAAAGTGCCTGGTCCTACACTTGGGTCATAACAACCTCATGCAATGCTACAAGCTTAGGGCACAGTGGCCGGAAAGATGCCCACGGGGTGACCTTATCACTCTCTACAACTACTTGAAAAGAGGTTGTAGTCAGGTGGGGGTTGGTCTCTTCTCCCAGGCAACTAGCAGTAAGACAAGAGAGCACAGACTCAAGCTCTGCCAGGACAGGTTTAGGTTGGTTATCAGGAAGAGATTTTTTACAGAGAGAGTAATCAGGCATTGGAATGGGCTGCCCGGGGAGGTGGTGGATTCCCCATCTGTGGAGGG
>NW_008651295.1:2075-3172 GCF_000695815.1 Acanthisitta chloris
CTAGTATTGACGGTAGGGTTGGACTTGATGATCTTTGAGGTCTCTTCCAACCAGGTTGATTCTATGATTTCATTTAAAACAAACCAAAATCAAACCCACACCTATACAAGAGGGGTGCCAGGTAAGATAACTGATGAAACAATTAAAACTTGGATATAAAGAGACAGAGTACATTTAGAGAAAGCCCACAGCAGGCAAATAGAGGCAAAATAAAGTTGAGAAATTAAAAATGTGTCTGTTGTGTCTAGTAGCCTAATCAGCCCATCTTTTACATTCTTTTAAAACTACTATGCAAAAATAGATTACACTGTGCAAACTTTTATTACAATAACTCACTACATAATCTGAAACTCCAATTACTTCTAGCTCTGAAAAACTTCAATTTGGAAAATAATTTTACTAAAATGAATTACAGTTTAAGTGCACAGAAAAGAATCAGTGCTGGAAATGACAATTTAAAATGTGATACTAATAAGTATTATGTGAATATCCATGAAACTTAAAAAGACTATGAAGTTGCAAGATACCTAATTGCACTGAGAATATATTGACATAAATATATCAAGGAAACTTGTAATACTTGATCTGTGAATTTTTGCATCTGTTTCAGATTTCAGGATTAACTCCTTAAATCATCTTTAAATAAATTCAGATGCCTAACCTACCACCCTGTTAAGCTAAGACAAAAAAAAATTGAATTAATTTATAAAACAAGCACAAATTCTTATCCTATATAACTTATTACAAGCCTAAATATAAGGGGTCAATCTTCAGTTAGACATGCTGTGTCCATACTACCTCTTCATTAAAAGTTAATAGGCATATCAATTTTGCTAACTTTTATTACATGAAATATATTTTACTCAGTTAACTATTTAAAGACTAGTGTGAACACTGCTTAATTCTAGGATAGAGACAAAGACCAAAAAAAAAAAGCCCAAAGTAACAGCAGATGCTAGGACTATGCATCCAAACTCCCTCCTTTGTAAAGCATGGCAGGGGTGACACTGGGCTTTTTAGAAAACCTTGGTCAAAAATCCTTCCATGTCTTGGCAGCAATCCCTGATAGAAATCAAGTCCCTCTGCTAGAAGGCTTT
>NW_008651296.1:0-6451 GCF_000695815.1 Acanthisitta chloris
ATATCATATTATATTATGTTGTATTATAGTGTGTTATATTATTATATACCAGTTTTAGTTGAATGTTTCAAAACCAAGAAAACCAAGAAAATACTGCTTGAAAAAGTCACATCTCACCAGCCTCTAGAGCTAGGTACTTCCTCCTCACTCATTATTTCTAGCATTCTTTTTTTCTTTTAGGAAAAATACTAAAACACATAAAAATCCATTATAGAGATGAAAGAAGCCCACATTTATATTACTTGTGGGAGTAAAGACTGTGCTAGGGAAAGCTGTGTCCTTTGAAGTGGATCAAGTATGAAAAGCAGCAGAACCACAGAACATGAACTCACATACCTTTAAAGTAAGTGGTGCTGCTTCCTGTGTTGAGCAGAGGGGCTTCAGTCAGCCTGCATGCTTCTTATTCTGCTTCTTTGTTGAATCTGTCCCCACATAACCTGTTGCAAAGGCACAATTCAGGCAGAAAAGTAAGTTGGAAAAAAAAGGAAATGACTAGTTGTGCATTGAAGATGATGTGATAGCCTTCTTCCGAAGAGACTGCTGGGACTGCAGTCCTGTAGCTGTATTTGCAAATCCTAATGAGGAGAGAGGAAGTTCTTGGAGCAATGAAATAAAAAAGCCATTACTTGGCCTTGAGGAGTTTATAATCATTTTTAGTTAGGCACCGACACAGTTACATAGGGTACAGAACTGATTTCCCCAGCCCGTTCCACAAACCTGATTCTATAGTAGTACCTGCTTCACATCTTCCAAGCACCACAGGTGTCAGCATTTCACATTGACCATTTCTAACCTTTTCCTTTGCAGGAGGCTCAGTCTCTGGATTTTACAGAGTGCGTGCCATTGACTACTGGGGCAAGGCAGGCTTGTCCTCTCTTCCCGTGCAGTACGTTGAGGCTTTCAAGTGACTCTGAAGAGTGCTACCTGGCTTGGTGTCACAATGCTGTATGTTCCCTGCAACTCCCCAGAAAAATAAACTCCTCCCATGCTGAGGAGGGAGTATGGAAAGGACCTGATGAAGCAAGTTAGGAATGCTAGTTAGAAGCAACTGCCCCTATTAACCCTTCAGAGCTCAAAAGACAGCATTAGCAGACAGCCACAATTGACAACCCAGCTGGTAAGAGCCTGCCATAGGACTGGGATTCAGATTCATAACTTGGAATTAGGGGAATAAATATTTATTATTCCCTATTTTATACTGAGCTAATGGCCAGGAGAAGCAAAGAAGTCATAGAAGTTATAGAAGTCATGAACTGGAGCAGGAACAAGACCATTACTTCACTGTGTGAGTGAGGATGACAGCAGAGGCACGAGGATGGACCTGTCTGAGAGTGAACTGCCTGCCTCAGCAGTCAGGCTGTCTTGACATAATGGTTTGATGAAAAAGTGCACAACAGCCAGAAACATCCAGAGCATGAAGTGAAGGATCCCTGCTTCGCTGCTGGTTAGTCACACCTGCTCCAGTGGGTTATTTCAGGGCATTTGCTATGTCTTCAGATGTATGAGTGGTTTCACTCTCTCATAGAGGGGTTTCCACCCAGTTCTCTCTGCATTCATGATAGTTAATTGCATGCCAGAGCTAATTTCCTCACATCAACAGAGGAAGGGGTAGCAGCTCAGCCTCAGAGCGGAAGAAGGCACAGAAAGCCCTAGCCTCAAACTTCCCTGCCTTTTCTGTTTTCAGTTTTTCCCCAAGTCACCTGTTTGCACTATGACTGTCAGCCACTGTCTCTTTGTGATGGGGACTCTAACCCTGAGAGTGCCTTTTTCTCTCCGTTGCTGTCTCCTAGCCTAGTGTTCTACAGCCCTTACAGCTAATGTCTCTTCCCCGGCTTGCCTCCCCTCTCAGACTGTAAGTGACCTGAGGCTTAGCTCTGGGTGGCCACGAGAAAGCTGAAATACTAGTTAGAACCTTTTGTGTTTTCATATTACAGGAGAGTACACTCTTGAATGTAGCGGGACTGTTACTCACAGTACTTAGGAAATTAACCAAGAACAGTTTGAGCTTCTGTGTTTGCAAAGCACGTGCACAAATGTGTGATATCCCTAGATCATGGGCTACAGAACACCTCTGGCTGTGCTTGCAGCTGCCAAAAGCTTTGTGTAAACAGCAACGTTCCCTGAAATTGCAGGGGAGTTGTTTTACTCTTCCCTTTTCACAACTGGCACAGTTTGAACTGTGCCTTTAAAAGGCTTGTGGAGAGAAGGATAACGCCAGTGAAAACAGCAGAAGTGTTTTCCATAAGAGGAGTGACTTCGTCACACAAACAAATCCCCTACTGTTCTGTTTGCTGACTTTAGCCACCTTACCAACATAACAGAAAAGCTGCATATTTGATGAAACATTCAGGTCTCAGACAAAAAAACCCTCTAAGTTTGCACAGTAGGAGAGAGCTGAACTACCTCAAATGCCCTCTCTTTTACAGCACAGAAAAGAAGCATATTTGAAAAGCATCTCTTTACTTTCTGGTTAATTGTTCATTTGCTTATACTGAAAATTAGTTTTAAAAATTCATTTTGTTACAGAATTCAGATGAAATATTGCTTCCCTCACTGAAGTTTGAGTAAGAGGAGCTTGTCATATCCTAATCTATGAGTTCCTTGTCAGAAAAGGGCCATTGGAGTCTACTGAATCGAGAACGTTCTCAGTTTCAAAAAAGTTCCTGAGATGTTGGATGGAGATAGGTAGTAAAAATATGTTTCAAAGTTGTTGTTACTGCCCCTAAGTGAAGAATTGGAATACACAGTGAAACAAATTCTACCAGTTAAGATACACAGTTTTGCTAGCACGAGGTGGAACCATGAAAAAGATTATTTAGAGAAATACTAAGTGTAGAGTCTTGAGTGATTTTGTGTCTGAAGCAGGAGAAGATAGAGGAGCTTGAGATGACAGTTTGCCCTGTTAGGATGTGCAACTTGAGTAGCCTTCTGCTTTAAAATTTTCCCACATTGGCAATCAGAATATAGCAGTCTTTATCAAACCAAGGACCATGCACTCATCACTGGCTTTTTGAAAAAAAACCAAACAAAGCTGTTGTGAAGAGCTTTTATCTTAGATGTGCAAACTATGAAAAATAGAAGATTTCTTTGAAAACTCTTCTCTGCTGCTTTCATATAAGCTTATTTCTTTAAGCAATGGGCATGTATAAACAATTGCAGAGAAGAGATTTTGGTATTTCCAGGATTGAATTTATTTCAAAGTATAGAAGGTTTGGAATGCCTTTGTTTTTTTAATAATTTAATGTCTACAGAAAAAAATGCTATTTAATACTTGAAAGTTGGGATTTCTGTAACCATCTGTTGGTGACTCTCTCATACTGCTTCCAAAATTGCAAGTTTTACTCATTTCCTCCGTTGTCAGCCAGTGATCAGGTGTGTCTCTTGCTGGCCTTAAATTCAAGTAAGAACATCAGATTGCAACTGCAAGATGAGATTGTTTGCCTGCACTTCAAACAAAAGCTTTTGAGGGTATATAACAATTCTGCAACTGAAAGAACCTTTCAGCTGAGAGTTTTATATTGTCTAATTGCTGTATATTCTCCTTTCGTTGCCATCTTTTGTGCTACCCAATAAAACCAGTTTTTAATCCTTCACATGAACCCTGTAAAAACAGGATCTGATCATTGTGTTCTAGATAGTGCTTAAAACTCCTGTGTCAACAGCTTAATCTTGGGAAGTAGAGACTATTCTCAAGGATTGTCATGGTTTAATCCCAGCCAGCAACCAAGTACGTCACAGCTGTTTGTACCACACAGCTCAGGGTATAAAAGATAGCTTGATTGGTGCAAGTTCCAACATTACATAAAAATGAAGTGTGAAGGGAACTTTACCATAAAAAATTTCCGGGCTGAAGTAGAAACTTAAATGCATATCTTACCTCAGTTCCCACAGCCCAGGGAACACTGGTCAAACTCAACATGCTGCCACAGGGTCAGATCTGAGGACTTGCAGTGTCCTTGCTGGGAGGAGATTCACTGTGTGTGAAGGACAATATCCTTGCAGGGTCCCTCCTGCTGTTGCACAGCCATAGTCTTTCTGCCAGCACTAAAGGACCTTCTAAGGACAAAACAACAGTCTTTTTAATTCATAAACAATTTTTTTCCTTTTCTCTTGTTAGTGGAATCTTTGTGCAGGACAGTGATTGTATCTTGGGATGACCTATACACGCATTAAAAGCAGGAATAATAGACTGCTTTTCATCAGCCAGCTCAAACAGCAGACAGAAGCTTGTCTGCTTATAGGTATACTCTAGATGTTTCGTACTGAACACGGTGGAATTTCAAGAGAAGTGTAAATCTTACCAGAATACACTCACGGCTACCTGCCCTGCCCTACCTAGTCTTTCACATTTCCTGCAGTCATTGGAGAGAAATGGGTATGAGATAACTCCCATCTGTTTATTAACTGATCAGATCATATGATGAGGGCCTGCTTGTGGTCCTGATGGGAACATGTTTCCCCAAGTATATGTCAGATTCCTGGGGCATGTATAACTCTAGGGTGTATTCTTCCAACTCAGAAGAATAATCTTATGTGGCTGCGGAGGGATTTCAGTGCCTAACTCGTCTGGACAGACTACACCAAGCACAGTAATGGTGTACCTAGTCCTTCATATAGATCATCTGTCCTTGCTAGAACTCCTATCTGCCCTGGTGATGCAGTTATTAATAACCATAGACATAAAAATCCCACTTCTCTAGGACTGGTAGTATTGGTCTGAATGTTCTGGCCAAAGGCCAAGTTCCTTCAGCTGAGGGTTAGCGTTGTCTAATCAGTTGTGATACAAGTCCTAAGTTCACAGACCTTCACCCCAGTACTTTCTCATGGGTGAGGGGGGCAAGTGGTGAGCATTCAAATGGTGTGCTGACCTTGCACTTAGTCCAGCACAGAAGGCTGGTATTTTTTCAACAGTCAGTAGTCTCTATGTTGGATCCTGTTAGCAATGCCTGTTACTGCTCCAATGTTTCTATCCTTAGCTTTAAATGGTAGTTCACCATCTTGTTCTCTGTCAGGGTATCTTTTCCTAGACCCAAAGAGCAAGGAACACCTTTATCCAAGTGTTACGGGTACTATCTGGAAATCCTGGGAAAGACAAGCTTGAGAGACTTTCCTGCATCCCTGGGGTAATGTTTCTGGCCTTGGAGAAGACTCTTTGGTTTCTATGTTCCTTCCAACAGAAGAAGAAGGTAATCATTGGTTACTGTAGTTAAGACTGTGCAAGTACCTTGCAGAAGCTATTCAATAGTGTAGTACTCTGATGGTCTTCACTCAACATCAACCTTGTGCCACACACCTTTCAAAAGCCTCAGAAGTAGTGGCTGTTCAGCTCAATCTTACCTCCATGCTTGGTAATCGTGACTTGTGAAGATTTGTGTTGCTGACAAACCGTAGGGCTCAGCAGTGTCCTGGTGGTGTTCTAGACTGGTAGTTTTATTAATAGGAAACATTCAAAGTGAATGTGAATTTATTAAAAGCTGTGGGAAATACATGTCAATAATCCTGACTTGGGTTACACTTTTTTTATATGGAATTTTCTAGATACCATTCTTTTGATTCTCTCTATTAAATTCTTGGCCATAAACCTGTCCATTCTATAGCTCTCAGTTCTATAGCTCTCAGATTGTGAAAACTGGATTGTGAAGGCAGTGGGGAGTAAATTACTGTATACCATTAGAAATGTAAGTAACCACTCATTTAAAGCAATGTCCAGTGTTACTGAAAGGAGCATCTGCTTTATTGCATTTGTAGTTCATGGGCCAGTTAGAAATACTTTGTGCAGACTTTTGAGTATTTAGATGTACTGGAAGTAACTAAGACGTTAGCTGGTAGCAAGGATCACTCTGTCAGACTCATCTCAGAGTTGTTGTTCAAGAGGGTTTCTTAGCTGCAGAATTGAAATAGAAATGGTAGTGGGGGAAGGACATTGTGTATGCCAGGGCCTTGCAGGTACCCACAAGCCTCACCTGGTACCTCCACCCACATACCCCTTGCCCATAGTTCACAAACCCTCTTCCACTCAGCCCAGGGCTCAGTCCTCTTGGGAACCTTGCTGCAGGTAGCTCTGCCTCAGACCCTCTCTGCAAACCTGTTTTTGGCTGGAGCCACCTCACTGGAATGCCTGTCCTGTGCCTTGCTGCCCTTGGTTGCTGGCTGGACTTCCCAGGTGAACTGCAGACCTGTGTCCACCATGCTTTTGTCTGGTGATCAGCACTGTCAGAGGATCTGTCCCTCTCACCATCCTTCCCCTGTTCCTCCTGCTTGGTGCAGGGGAGCTATACTGCCCCACCTGTGCTAGGGACACTCTTGACTGGTATCCCACTTCTCCTTGGTGTTCATCCTCACTCTTCTGCTCCCCCACAGGACAGTGGGTAGTAAAATAGAGTTCCAGAGACTTTTTAAAAAACATTTATTGACAAATGCCACATTAGGTATTCTACTGAAAAATCAAATA
>NW_008651296.1:6474-13569 GCF_000695815.1 Acanthisitta chloris
ACAAATCCCCCAACGTTTTCATGTGTTTTTTTCAGGAAAAACACACTAGTATGTACTATGATTTCATTTTTTTTTATTAGCTGAGTGGCAACTTCAAGACCAAGAGGTCTGGCTTCTGTGCTTCAGAGTAGAATCAGAAGTGTTCTTTTAGCAGGCCCCTGGAAAGAAATAAATTTAACATCAGTCCTTGTAAGTAAATTTGCAAAGTGCTTTAACAACCTGTTGGTCTTTGCTGAAGCTATAGTTAAAACCTTCCTAGGGTACTTTTGAATCGCACTACAAGATTAGGATGGAGGTGGAGTGGAGGACTGTGTGGCACAAGGATGTGCCATTCAGGTGTTAGCTGCTATTCCTTGTCCCACAGTGTGGAGCACGTGTGTTATTGTGGCCTCAGAACTGGCTTAGTAAAGGGCCAATCTCCAGGCAGCACAATGGGTATGTGAAGGGTGTTGGTACTCAACTGTCAACAAAGGACTTCTGCCTTCTTCATAGCCCTAAGAAATTATCTGCCCATCTCATAGACAGTATTTGAAATAGAAAATTAGCTCCCGTGCCTTCAGAAAAATATTCTCAAAATGGGCTTTAGACATGGTTGGTTTGCCTGTATGTGGTGCAACTGCTGACTCCCACTGCTAGCAAACACACTCAGAAACTCTGCTCAGAGCCCCCATCCCTGCTACTCAGACCACTGAGGACACAAATCATAGTGGAGCTCCCTCCTGGAGGCTCTTTTCCTGGAGGACTGCTCAGACCCAAGGTAAGATGCTGTTGTCCAAGTGGCCAAGGCAAGCATTTCCAAGCGCAGAAGCACTGGCTTCTTATCCTATCCTATCTTAGCAGGGTAATAAAGCTGGTCTTTTGGTAGTGTGCCAGTTTCAGCACAGCACACAGGAATCCTCTAAGGGCAATCTTAAGGCTGCAGAACCAGCCCATAAAAGGCTCTTGCCCTTGCATGGGCTTCGGTTTGTAGCTATTTTCTTATTAGATCTAATGTTAAAAGTACATTGCTAAAAGAGTACTACTTAGTTTGCAGTGGTTCTCTGACATTAACAGCAAATGCAATCACCTACTCTACAACTCAGTGCATTTGCTAATTCGCCTGAAGTACCTGACTGAAGCACAGGCTGGAACTGGCCAGACATGCAGATTTCTTCCTGCTTCTGGCGCACAATGCGCTGAATAGCTGGGGGGAGGCCCCGGGGATTGCGTGAGAAGATCAGAGAATAGCCATCATCACATGAGCCGTCCTCCTTCAGACTGCGGCAGGCATAGGTAATGGCATAGTTATCGTAGTCGGTGTCAATCACCCAGTAGTTGTCCCCTGAAACATCAGAATGCACACAGTGTCACAGTGGGCAAAACAGCAGAGGTGGATCCTTTTGCAGGGAGATGCCTCACTTCAACACATGGCAGGAATAGCTTTCCAAAGGATCTGAAATCACTGCCCACGTCCATCTTTACACTGCACCATAAAGTGAAGAACTGGGACAAGCACAGAGCATCTTGAGACCACCATGATGCTCAGTGTATTTTCACCTTTTGTTTCTTAGCCCAGAAGCATTAGGAGGACTAGGACTTTCTAGGTTTTCAATGACAAAATATCTCTTTATGTTGCTTTCTCAAGTATGAGGGTGCAGGGCATACAGATTAAATTTTGGCCATACAGATTACATTTCCTATACAGGAAGCCTCAGCTAAACATGTTTCTTGTTTTCCAGCCTTGCTCAGTTAAGTTCAATTTGGTACTTGCAGATAAGTAAGTATGCTGCAAGTACTAAGTGAATGTACTTCTTTCTTAGGCATTAGCAGGCCAAGTCCTCCCCAGCTTCCACAGCTGTAATGCCACAGCTGTGGGAGACTCAGCCACAAAGGATAGGGTATTCAGGGTGCTTAACTGAGGTTCAGCATGAGCAGTTTCTGTAAGGGGGACTTTGGCTAACAGCTCTATTTCTCTGAGTCCAGCTCTGTCTGTCTGAGGACTGTGCCTTGCTGCTGGAGCGCAAGTGTGGGTTGTATCTCACCCCCAGTTAGCTATGATGAGTACAAGAACAACTGATCTCAGCACTTTTATAATGCCCACAGTGGGGCTCAAAAGGTATCACTTCCCCAGGTTCAACACCTCACTTGGCTGTACAAAATCTGTGTGTGTGGCCCAACACCTCTGGGCCACATCCTCTTGTTAAAGTATATGGTGTATAAATGGGGTCTCTGGGGAGCCTCTGGATCCTGCCCCTTCTGTGGAGACAAAATGTACTGCTTGGATAAACCATCCTCCCAAAAAGGGATGCTTTGTCTCCAGTTGGAGCAGTCTGAGCTGAACTGTTTTTCCTGCTCACATGTTGAAATGCACATCTGTGCAGCTTATGCACATGACCAGTGTCGGGACTGGAGAAGTTCACTCACCACCACTGGAGAGGTAGCTGGCCAGTCCCTGGTAGGTCATGTACATTTTTGCTGGAGTGGTTGGGTCAGGTACTGTATACTGAGCAGCCATGTCAGCACAGATCACCCAGAAGCTGCAACGAGATTCATGAGATTGAAGGTAAAACCTGGCAGCATGTGAGCTTCAGATGGGTGTCCCTCACTCAGGAACTGGGCACAGCTGCCTCAGGCATGGGCATGGCCTTTCTTAACGCAAAATCGCTTGTTTGTCATTAAATAGTGTAAATCTCTGACACTCCCTGATCACTTCTAGCGCATCGCTGCTGTCTGGTCTCCAACTCTGCTGTACAATTACACTGTGACTGGGGCAGTGCCATGACCCTCATTGAGCTTAGCAGGCTTTTTATAACCCATTTCTTACAAGCAGACAGCTACCAAGCAAGGGGATGATGTCGTTTCTTGGCTCCCTCCTAACAGTCTGCAGAGTGAGCTGACCTGCATTTGGGCTCATTTGGGGTCATTCCCCGTGTCCCCAGGCAGAGGTGGGGAATTGGCTCTCCTATCTCTAACCTTTTCCAGCAGTATTGGCACAGGGATGTCTGATACAAGCACAGTAATAATTACAGCCACTCTGCCAAGCTAGTGAAGAGCCATCACACAGCCTTGAGAACGCTGTAAGTGACTGAATAGCCTGTCTTCATTGCTCACTGTCGTGGTTTAACCTCAGCCAGCAGCCCTTCTCTGTTTGGTATTCTTTTACTTGGAATACCACCCGCATTTTAGCCCACTTTGTCAAGCATTACCTGGATTTGTGAAAGAGTGAAAGGGTCTTCATTCTCTTTCTTGCTCAGGCTGTGCTTCCTCTACATCCTACCTTTGCAGAAATAAAATCCCCAGCAACCTTGAGACCCCACTTGGTTTCTGAAGAGTCCTTTCAGGAGCCAACCCCTTGGCACTGGGTGGCATGCCGCAAAACCTGCATTTGCTCCTTCTCACAATATCCTGGAGTGCTCCACTCTTAAGACTTACAACGTTCATAGACACCTGATAGTGCTATGCTACTGGAAGAGACACAGGTTTTCTTTTCTACACTCAGAAAGCTATTTAAGCCCATTATATGCTGTAATTCCTTGTAGTAATCATGGCCAACAGGCAAAACTCCTAGCTTCCTGCCATCTGTCCATTCAGGTATTGCAGTGACATCTAAGAGTTAACCACTTTTTCCTCAGAAATCTATCCAACACTCTGTTGAGAGATCTGTGAAAGTATTGCTCACTTATATTCCTTTCCTTCCCCTGAACCTCTCAGTGGAACGAGAGTTGTCTTGCCTTCCTCGCCCCACAGCCTCCACTAGCTCCCTCGCTTTGTTGCAGTCTATTTACCTAACCACTCCATCATTCAAGATTTGACTTAATGATTGCCTTTATGCAGTAGTTTTGTGATGGACCCAGACCTGAGCCGGCTGAGAAGTAACCCAGTACTCAAAAGTGCCTAACCTCAGTACCTTGGCTGAGCTTTCCTTTTTGATGAAGAAAACCCAGCCATGTTGTGTGGTCAGGATAGATCACCATCCCCATGTCTCCCTCATCCAGTACCTCCTGGCAGCAACTAGATCTGGAAGTCAAGAGAACTCACCCAAAAAGCTTGACTCGGCCTTTGGAAGATGCTGTCATTGTGCCATCTTCCTCCACGGTGTATTCAGCAGAGATGTTGTCCTGAAGGAAAAGGCCTTCTGGATCCTTCTTGGCCAGGGCATACCATTTCCCTGCATACTAACATGGAAGTCTATTAATATCGGAGTTAATCACCATAGCAAGATTAGCACAAAAACAATTTTGTGAACATAGTGCCTTTCTAACTCCCCATTGCCTGGCCCATGAAGAAAGTCTGAGTTTGGGTGGGTGTGTAGTACACAGGTCCTGCAGCACTGCCTGGTGAATCTCTGCCTCTGTGCCAGGTCTAGCAGCTCTGCACTGCTCTGTGTGTGTACTTGTCATCCTGTGAGACATTCCTGTCACAGTGACCCCACACTGAAAATTTCTCCTGTCCTAAAACAGCTGCTGCGAGTGAGGCTTGTTCTTCCCTGTTCCTGTTCAGGCCTCTGCTCTTCCTTGGAAGGTACCATCGATGAAAGAAAATTGCAGACACAAAGACATTAACAAGCTGCCTGGGGACACTCTTTGCGGCTGCCAGGGGCCGCTGTTGATCTCTGATTGTGAAAATGCTCTACCCAGCAATGCAGAAAGCAATGACTATATGCTCAATGACAGAGAGAGGATGTGTTGGGAAGTTGCAACAGGGAGAAATTATCTGAGATTATGGGCAAGAACAGAGCTATAAAAAAATTGGGTCCTTGCAAATGTGCAAGCAGTATCTAGTAGAATAAAAAGATCTGAACACGACTGACAGACAGGAGGACCCTTAAAAGTCAACATTGTTAGTAGAAATACTGAGAAAAGCAGAACCTAGCTGTGTTAAAATTGATTCTCCATTGAAGCTAATGAGCTCTGTTTGGGAAGTTATGTGCTTAACCTGAAACAAGTCCATAATTTCCAAATACAGGAGCCCAAGCAAAAACTTTTACTTTAAAACTAGGATGTTGCCAAAACTCTTCAAGACGTAGGATTGTTTCCAGCAAAGCCAATCTTGTATAGAGGAAGTGCTTGCCACATCCCAAGCACACCTGAAAGTGTGCTGTTTGCTGAGCGTTAGTCAAAAGAGGTACTGGCACACATGTTTGGACCTTTCCAACTGCAAGTTATCTGTCATTTCCTCCTTGGAGGCAGGCAGATTAAATGATGTGTTTAAACAAAAGTCAGTGTGCAGAATACCAAACTGTAAGTTTTCAGTTTGCTATGACTGCCAAGAATGATTGGTGGTGGGTGCAAGTACCCCAGGACATGTGTTTGGGCTTTCTCTCTGATGTGCATCTAAATTGTGTCATTATTGGACTGCACAAAACTGAAATCTGTAACTAGTGCCAAGCTAACAGAAGATGATATCTAGCAGGGTTAACATCCCTGACTTTCAAGTTTTACCATAATGTTCAGAAGGTTAAACAGTACTGAGAAAAGCAAACTACAGGAACAGCATCTGAGCGGCAGCATACAAAAGAAGTTGACTTTTGGTGAATAACCCCTTTAGATTAACACAACTCATAACATGGAAAACCAGCTTATATATGAAATTTCTTCACATATACTCTAGAAGTAACTATAATTACCCTCTTTGGATCAAAATTGTCTTTCACCGAGAAAGACTCCACGGCACAGGTCTGAGCTAGGCTATATTTAAGAGTGGAGAAGACTGAGGCCAGGAAAACATACTGTGCGTATTTCATTCTGCAAGACAAAAGCAAATGTGGAGTTTTATTTCATGCAGTATATGTGGGTAGCTAGTGATGTGCTTACAGATGCATTTCCCTCATTTTAAAACTAGTTTCTTTCCATTCTGAGTATACTACCAACCCCTCTATTGAGAAACTGCTGGGTCATTGTGCTGCCTAAATTCAGCCAAAACCAAACATCTATGGAAATTACTTCGCGAGAGTATTTTGCTTGCCAGTAGTAATATGGCAGTTCATGGTCTTTTAACACTATAAGCCAAGCCAGATTCTGGATAAGGTTGGCAAGAATTGATAAAAATTGAAATGCTTTGAATTTTGCTTTCACAGGAAGAAAAAAATATTGATGAGCTCTGGTAAGGCACTGTAGGTTGTGAGGATGTTTTTTCTAGTCATTTTATGGTGAATGTCCACTTTGCTTTCAAGCCAGCAAATCCATGTTCTTTATCACCAGTTCTTATTACCAAACAGGCTCCTCCTACTTGCTTACTGTAATGGCAAAATATGTCTTGGTATTGCCTGCCCTCCAACCATTCCTTCTATAAACACAACAAATAATATCAATTTTCTAGATGCTTGATCTGTCATTGCAGCACAACCACAGGTTGTCCATGGCTTTTATTTGTCCCCTAGGGTATCCTGGCTCATCCATATCCCAATCTGTTTGTTTCTCACACTTTGGGAAGACAGTATCTGCATTATATATTCTTCCAGAGTATTTAACCCTGCATACCTGTCATGATGCCAAGATAAAACAGAGTTATCTGAAACTTGCCAGCAGCATCCAAGCTGAGCTACCAACCCAGGACTTCCAAACACCCATGCAGCTACTCAGTTCCTATCTGTTGCCATGCAAGCTGCACTTCCTTGCTGCAATAGATGCTAATCTGGTCCACCTCTGCTGAAGAGAGACCTACCTGTTCGGGTAGAGATGTTGGAGCTCCCTGAGACTACTCTGCTTCAGTCTTTAGGCTGCAGGCAGCGGCAGAGTTTTGTGTCAATTGCCCTCCAAGCTGCCTTTAAATAAGGAATCTGCAAAGTCACTAATTGGTTATTTTTGCTCGTGTGCCTGAATAGAATGCTTAATCTTGGATAATCCATTATGTAAAAACCAACTGTAATCCTCACGCTGGTGGGTCTGACTGCTATGCTAATGCAAACACAGCTTTTACATAATGGAAAAGCTGTCCAAAAAGCCAATAAATCTGCTGATTTGATTGTAGCACACCTTTGTCTCATTGAAGTCTTTCTGCTTCTAACACATGTTAGGAGAATAAGTACAGAGCATTAATCAGAGAAACACTTGTACTACACGTGCTCATCTCCGTAGGCACATGTTCTTGTTTGACAACTTGCATGGGGTAGATATA
>NW_008651296.1:13605-20254 GCF_000695815.1 Acanthisitta chloris
CGCCATCAAGGTGATCCTTGCAAGAGCAGAAAGATGTTATGCATTACCTACAGGTGGGAGAGGACAGAAAAATGTGAAAAAAAAGTTTTTGCCTTCATGTTCACATCAAAATCTTGGAGTTCACAGTCCTCCTGCATACTGAAACATTTTTCATGCACATTCTTCCCGACTAATTTTGTCAACATTTCCAGTTACATAAATACTATAGCTCTCTCCTTCGCAAGAGCAGAAAGATGTTATGCATTACCTACAGGTGGGAGAGGACAGAAAAATGTGAAAAAAAAGTTTTTGCCTTCATGTTCACATCAAAATCTTGGAGTTCACAGTCCTCCTGCATACTGAAACATTTTTCATGCACATTCTTCCCGACTAATTTTGTCAACATTTCCAGTTACATAAATACTATAGCTCTCTCCTTCCCAAAATGTTTTTCCTAGAAACCTTTCATGGGGGTACAATAAAACACAAAGAGGTAAAAAGTCAGACATCGTTAGAAAAATACCTTTGGCAACAAACCATTCCTAGCATTCTCAACTGTCCAGAGGATTTCTCCAACTGCCAAGGCTGCTCAAGTACTCTTTCTCCCAGGTTCCCCTAGGAGGTCTAAAACTTCAGACCCTCATCTGAGAGTTGCCAGCACTAGCAGTTACTTCTCCCACTGAGCTGCTAGGTGCTGGGGAGCCTTGGACAAAACCTCTAGAGATAAATCTATAGTTCCTATGAAGTAAGCTCAGAAAGTCCAGAATCTTTTGATTCTGATCCAACAATCTGGACATTCAGAATAATGCTAAAGCCTTCTGGATGTTTTGGGCTTGCTGCAGAGATCACTTACAGTTGCTTGCCCAGGAATTCCTGAGGGGAGGCATGCAACCTTGCTCCATCGTCAGTGTGAACTGTGTTGCTTTCCGAGCAGCTTGTTTAGGATTTCCCATTGTCTGGCAAAGGCAGTTCTTGCTTACTGCCAGAGGAAACTTTGATTTGGCTTCTGTGCAGGTTCCACTTACACTTTAGAGGGAAGCAGTGGTAGTTTACATGCAGCGTAGTGAATGAACGTAGCCTGTTCATGCCATCTATGTGCATTCAGAGACAACCTGGGCAACTTCACCGGGGAATGAACTGCTAGTAAGTGAGACTGCTTTGTTCCTTAAAGAGTCACATAAAAAGTGCATTTTAGTGCATTTACAGACCTGCTTTTCAGGTCTAGATGCACACTAGATTCTGAGAGGACTTGCCCCTGACACTGTATCTGAGTGCAGAGGTGTGTTTTGCCACCTTGACCTGGGGATTTGACAGAGAGCAAACTGCAGTGTTTTCTGTAAATTAGAAGGCTTTGAAACACTTATCACTTCATCTGTTCCAACAAAACAGATTAGTTTATGTCCATGTGAGACATAGGTGACACGCGAAGCCATGCTTAGATGACGACTTAATCCCTTGGGGATTAGACATATGCTAATAATAGCTAATCACAGCACAAGGTTTTGGTTAGTGACCATAACATCTGTCACTGCATTATTTGCTGTTTGGAGCAAGAAGAAAACAAAACCTAACTAGCCTTAATTTCCACAGTGTTGTGGTCATTTGTGCAGGGCATAGGAAAAAAAGGGGAGGAATCCGAGCATCAAAACATATTTCTGGGCTTACTGAATTTGATGTAACATGTTCCAGACACGCTTATCAAAACTGGATGGTTTTTAATAGAAGTGGCCTGACCATTCAGTGTACTGAACTCAACACAGGAGTAACTGGTAGTTTTAATGACCTGCAGTAAAACAGGTATGCAGACAAGATGATTAAACTTATCTTCTTCCCTGTCCTATAAAATACAACAGCAGCAGTTTTAGATTTCCTGCCCCTAGCAGGTCCCCCTCCTTCTGCCTTATTATTGGAATACGCATTGAGTAAACTGCTCTGGGTATTACTGCAACTGTACTGCCATCTCAGATTTAGCAACATGTGCTGCTAGCTCAGCAGCCAATGGCACATTATGAGATCTCTAAATAGTCTCTTACATCAGGCATTAAGTTCCCTGCTGTCCAGCAGCTGATCAAGTTGTGGGCTTGTTAACCAGGGCTCTGGAGAACAACTACATGTACATGGATTCTGAGTCACCCTTTACAACTACTGCAGTGGTTATTGTACCATAAGTCTTGAGGGTTTTCTGCTCTAGCTTTAGAACCAATTCATGCTGCTGAGGATGCTGGGCTACTTTTCTGGGGTGTCACATGCTTGTGTCTGCATTGCTGGAGAATACACATCCCAGTCCCAGGTTTGCCGAGGACTGAGACAGCAATAGTCTGCTCCTCTCCTTCATAAGGGCAGGAAGCAGGAGAAACAAGGCTTCCCTGTAGTGGAATGCTACATGATGGCTGTGAGCTTCGAGGTTTTCAGTTTCTATGACTTCTGCTCAGAAATGCTGATCTTTTCCAAGAAAAGAGTGATGCAATACAGATGAAGAGGAAACCTTTTGAAGTTTGTTCCTCTGTGGTTCAAAGATAAGGATCCTGGGTGTGTTACATCATTAGATCAAAAGATCATCGTAAATCACTGCCTTATGACTTTCAAGGCACCATTCAAATACCTCATAGCTTTCAATGACAGGAACTGAATGGTATCTTTCCTTTCTGAAGAATGATAGTGTAATTCTTGCTAAATGTATTGACTGACAACTGGCAGAGCAGAAGCTCACATGCTCCCATGCACAGAACAAAGACATGCACATGTTCTCTTGTTCACAAGTGAAAACAAGAGGCTGCTCAAAGCATGGAGGAGTTGAGGTGCCTGAGCTCCTCTGTCATGATGGGTAGTCAGCCTGGAGGGAATGGTTATCTCAGGGCCATTGACAAGGGCTTACCAGATAAATCAAGTTGCAGCCTCTTTCTCAAACCCTTCAGCATCTCATTGCCTTGGCAGGACAGGGTGAATGCACAGCTGGCTAAAATCTCTCCTGCAGTAGGATTTTAACATACAATGACCTGCTGGCCAAAGAGGCAGGCCAGATTTTGTGCCATCTCCTGGTTTCTGCACAACTGTATAGATGATAGTTGCAGCTTGATTAGTGAGCTGCTGGATTTGACTTGCTAAGGCATGACAGTTTCTCAAATGGCCTGTTGCTACTTTTTAACAAAAGACCATTCAGGTGAGGCAACCTCATGAAAAAGAGACCTTGTTTTGGCTATCATAAAGAGGTGAACATTTTGGTTGTTGTTTTCTAGTATTTACTATAAGGCATACTGTTGACCTATCTATATACATATCTAGTATTTACTACTACTGAACAGGTCCAATTGTAGACATTGGCAGGTTTATAAATGTTAGTCGCAACATTCATTGAAAGATACAATATTTGCCCTTTTTCATGCCAAGCTGTCAGGTCCTGAAGGGCTGGGATTAGCCCTTTCAGCACAAGAAGCCTGCAGAGTGTGCCATTTCAAAGTGGGCAAGGAGTGTGACCTCTGCAAACACAAAAGGAGTTTGGCTGTCTGGAGATAAGGTCTTTATACCTGAAGATAGCTGTGGGGCATCTCTATGGCCTGATCCTATTCTACTGGGCAAAGGAAGGAGGTTATTCCCTTCAGGCAGCAGTACTCTCTCCCACATTTTGCAGTAAGGTTACGAACCAGAGTTAATTTAACCCCTGGTGTTATTCCCTAAAACAGGAGGCACAGAGGGTATGTGAATATCCATGAAGGTATAAATCATGCACATAGTATTCCAAGTCTGTTTTCTTTTCTGTACATGCAGCAGAAGCAGCTTAACACCAAAAAGGCAGGAGTAAATCTATAGGCTCTGACTTGTTGCAAAGCATGATGTAACAGCAGACCATATGTCCATGTGTTGCAGACATTGAGTGCTGCCTTCAGATTACTACACCAGATTACTCCAACAGGATATATACAGCTCCTTATATAGCATGCATCTCAAGGTGCTTTGTAAAAGTGATACTGCTGGCACAGAGCTTGAGTAGTTATGGATAAGCCAGGATGTCCCATGCCAGCCCTGATGATGGATTTAAAAGCTAAAACCAGAAGCACAAATTACGAAAGCCAAGGAAATCTGTATGTGCATGCAGTCAAAAGCCATTATCCAGGCACCTGGCCTTAGTAAGCATTAGAGGACACAGTGTCCATCTGCAACAGAAGGTGCAAGGAGAAAGGTTTAGGTCAGAACACCTCTCTGCACTCTAAGAGAAGGGCAGCTGTGAACACAAAGCTCATTTGTGAGTCACAGAGCTAGATAGAGAATAAGCAAAGGCTTTCACATGGAACTGCATTTCAGCTTTCTATCACTGTTTCTTCTGCAGGAAAAATGGTTGGAAGCATACAGCTTTGGAGAAAAGAGCTGTGAGGGGTTTTCTAAGCTATCAAAGATGATTTTTAATGGAGATTTTTTTGTTCATTTGTTTTATGTTTTAAACAGCTGATCGTCTTTGGAACTGCAAGAACTTTGACTGTGTAAGTCTTCCGTGGATAGGAAATGTCATTGTTTTCACCACAACATTCTTTTCATCTTTTACATAGCAAAACTATTTATTTTACAGAGGATCCTAAAGGTGCTAGTAAGCTCTCAGAGTTCCACAGTATTACCACCTCTGTAAACATAAAACTGACTAACAAGCCAGAAGCACTGAAAACCCTAGTGTTTTCTCAAAGAGATAGTTAACTAATGCCATTTAAAAATACCACCACTGCCACAACCTCTGCTGCAGGAAATAGACATTAAACATCCCTCTGCCCATGAGGAGAGAAGGAGGAGAAGAGAGGCCACAGTGTGCCCAAACATCATCCAAACCTCTGCAGGACTCACTGCAGTCCTGTGCCTGCAGCCTTCACATGGGGACATGTGGCCACTCCTTTATGACCAACCCTGCTGCTAGTCCTTGAGATGTGAGTGCTTGCTTCCTCTTTGCTGCAGCCTTGTATCTGGCAATGTTGCACCTCCCTTTATACTGTTCTGTCATGTGCGCTGAGACTACAAGACATTCACAGCTTCTTCTTGTGATTTTTTGGCATGGCCTCTTCTTACCCATGGTGCCTGTGCTTGTTGCCACCCTTCTGGAACCACAGCTTTTTATGGAGTCAGTAGCCGTTTTCTTCTTCCTCATTACCTTCTCAATTCTTCTGCTCTTTCTTTACATGAAGTGAGAGTCAGAGTCTGGGCTTCTCTTCTTTTGTGCTAAACAGTCCCATTGTCTGCTTTTTTTTCTTTCCCCCATTGTGGCCATGTTTCCCACAATTCACTCATCCCAAATGATGTCTTCTTGTTCTGCAGACCTCTGCAAATCATTGCTTAGAGCCTCTTCCCTTCATCGTTTTTTCCTGACACTGCATGAGCAAACCTACTTTTGGGTACATCTGAACACCTGTGTTGTGTTATTAGCATTCCTTCTGAAAGTTTCATATGTCCTATCCCTGCCCAGAGTATTTGGAGAAGATGGTTGCACAAGGAATGCAGATAGTAAAGTTTGGGAAGACTTTAATGATATTTTTGTTCTTCAGCCTCACAGACATTTGATGGACAAAGTAATCTTCTTACTCAAGGTTCAGTGATTTGCATTAAGAGCTTTGGATACAATCTGTCAATTGAAACATATTAAACTGATGTAGACTTATTACAGAAATTGCCACTGCTACAGTATTGCAGTACTTTTTAACTGAACCATGTCTCCATAAAATTAAGAGAATCTGTACATATTTAAAATGTATACAAGGATAGTCTAGAATGCACATGGGGTCTGTGGGGACTTATTAGAGGCTCAGATACATATCCAGTCTTCTGAAATGGCAAAGATACGACGCTCCTCAGAAAAGTAACAACCAGACTTGCCAAATGCCAAACTAACCTGGGTGCTAGAGTCCTAGGGAAGGGCTACTGCTGTCAGAAACCCACCTCATTTCTGCAAGAACCATTCAGACTGAAATCTCTGACTTATTCCTGCAATTCACCAGTGCAGTATTATAATTGGTATGCTAATTTGAAGGTAATTCTCAAAAAACTGAATAAGGTGAGGGCTAATGTTCCTTAGTCATTACAAGGCAGAGTCAACATTCTGGCCAAAATGCAAGCATATGATACACTGATCACACTTTGCAATTGAACTGCCAGCAGCACACTTTCCCTAGTACACAGTAGTGCATGGGATTTATACTTCCTTAGAAACATTTAACAATCCTGCTACAATTCAGATACCACTTGTTTTGCTAGCAAGGAATCAACTCTAGCATAACCAGCTACTGCTTGAGCTTTGTTTTCTTCAGACCCAGAATCAACACTAATCCATGCTCCTGTGCTCCGCTGCTGTATTTCTGTGTGACAAGCAGATTGCATTAAAACAAGTGTGAGTCTCCAGCTGTGCTCATGCACATAGCCCAGCTGACACATGTCCCCATTGCCACCATCCTGCACCTCTGTCGTGCTCCTGCCAGCCAGGGGCAGGACACAGCACTTGCCCAGGCTGGGCTGGAGGAGGTTCTCCAGCCCCTGTCGTCCTGATGAAGGGCAGCTCTGCCCGCTGCTCCCCCAGTCTGATACCATCCCTAGACTTGCCCAAGTACCCTCTGCCCTTGGTCCAGCTCCAACCAGCTAGCCCATGTGTGTTGACACGAAGGCTGTGACAGTCTTCCCACCCACTGGTGGCTGCACTAGCTGA
>NW_008651296.1:20295-30346 GCF_000695815.1 Acanthisitta chloris
TGACAGGTGCTGGTGGTGCCATCTAGAGGTCCCTGGACAGCCACAGAGGGGAAGGAAAGGGGGGAAGATGCTTAGCAAGAGCACTAAGGTTTTGCACACTAGCCCTCCATGTAGCAACAGACAATTCGTGTGCAGCTGGAGCAGTGGGCCAGAACTTGGGGGTAAAAAACCCTGGCTCGGGAGGGGTGAGGGACATGGCTTGATCCTTGCTGGGTTCCAGGCAGGTAAGCTTATTCTTTTATACAAGCAGGTGGCATGAGAATATTAAATAGTAAATCAGATAAGCTGCAATCTTGTTATGCCAATGGATGAGTGGGCCAGAAAGGTTTGAGTGTAGCTGTCAATACAGCATTCTGCAAGGATAATGTCTAATCAAATTAGTCACTTGCAGCTCGCCTCCCCATAGCCTCATGGTTAAGAGAAAAGGAGGGGCATGAAGAGTCTTCAACCCTAACATCCCCAGCACTTGCCATCCCTCTTTCTGTTTTGCAGATAGTGTCTGCACCACCTGCTTTGAACAGTCCCATAAATGGTCCTAACATTACTGCTTCTCCTGGGTAGTACATTTTGCACCAGGTTAGCTGGATGATTTGACTCCATGATTGGAGTTTTTAGTAGTGCCCATCCCAGGACTGGGAAGAGACTGTCACATGAGTTGTTGGGAGGAGAGGAATTTTATTCCCAGAAATTCCAGCTCATTTTTCCAGCTACAAGCCAAGCCTTCAGGGCAGCATAAACATTAGACTTTTCCATTTGAAACATGGCTCAAATGACATCCACCAACAAGCTTAGACTGTATCCACCTCAGTTTTCATTGCTATGCCAGCAATGGCTTTTGTGGTGCCACTTGAGTATCCCTGACGGCCTAGGGAACACCAGGAGCCTTTGGACCATGCTTTGAATTCTGGGCTTATCACCCTTCTGGAAAGGGTTGCCATCAGCCCACCACCCTTCGCTAAGGGGTTTGACCTGGCACTCTTGGCTCCATGTGCACAGGTGATTTAGATTTCCTCCTGCCATTCCTATGTAGTTTGAATTGCACTGCAATTACACAGCTCTGACTTGGCTTAACAAATAATGCTTCACCCTCACAGTTTCACCACTTCTGCAGCTATAAACTTCAGTACTTCAGGACCTTTATTCTTTCCCTTTGTTAAGAGGAAGTCTTCTTGTTAGGTTTCAAACCCTGTGTGCATATGCAGGAACTGAGTTTGGATCTTTCATATTTTGAGACTGGAGTATCACTGTTGAACATTGCTTGTTTTTCTTACAAATGTTCCAAAATAAAAACATTTATTTTGAACTGAACATAACCTTTCATACCAAACAAAGTGTGGATATCTGGAAGGTTTGGATCCAAAAGAGTGCCAGCTTTGATTCAATAGGAATGGGTCATCCGTTTGCAATTTTTCAGCTCCCAAATCACAACTAAAAAAAGCATATACACTTGGTATACCCCTCAATGCATTCACAGAGCCTGGCTATGTCAGGAAAACAACATATGTTACCAACCCCAGAGGACTTTGTGTTCTGATGTAAGGCATCCTAAATACATCCTCTAACTTTACAACTCTGTCCTGTGATATACATTCCATAACAGCCTGATTCCTGGACATTGAAACCTTTCTGAGAAGTGGCTATGAGCTCCCAGAGACCTTCTCTCCTTCCATAAATCTGCCTTGGCACAAGGAGAATCGAACAGATCATAAAAACTGCCAGGACACAGCATGCTGGACTGTAAGAGGAACTACAGTTCACTTTGGGCCGCCTTCAAAGTCCTGGTGATAGGAAGCTTCATTCCTTTGGGAGACCAGAATCCAAAACATGTTAGGCTGCTGAAAAGTTTCTTAATTGGTTTTACTTCATCTTTTTCCCTCTCTATCACTGTGGGATGAAACAAGGCTCTGAATTTTACAGTGTACTGGAAGGGCTCAGGTTAATACTGGAGTGGAAGCACTAGAAGGCAGAAGGTTGCCTCCAGCTTTCATTATGCATTAATCATAAATAAAACTGCTCCCATATGGGAGGTTTACACCACTGCAAATAATTTTTTTTACTGTTGGCCAAGCAATTGTTTCCTAATATATGGCTTGAGAGGCCAGATACTATGGGAGGCTGAACGCAAAGAAAAATGGGTTTCCCTCTATCTCTAAGAACTTGCTCATATCAGTTCCATCAGGCTAATGTCATTACAGGTGTGTCTCTTCTGATTAGAAATGTTCACTGGGAAAAAAGATGTCATCTCTGTTTCTAGGGTTATCTAAGATTAGGTGAGTCTTCCACTGTTTTGGAAGACTTTTCTGTGCAGGTTTAAAACTTACTGTCTTTCACAACTACAGGGAACAGACTGTCTCTTTTTCTTAGCCTTTTATACAATTGGTAATTGTTTTGTTTAGGAAAGAGATGACTCAAAAAGGGACATGACAAACCTCAGTCTTGCCTCAGAGGTCACATTTTCTCTTGTATTCCAGATGAGGCATCTGTTCAGTACAACTTGGCATAATCTGTTATGCAACAGAAGGTTCATCCTAATGAATACGCACCTCCCTCTGCCTAGTAGTCCTGACACATGTGCAGCCTGTTTTAAGCCCAGGTAGTGACTCATCCCTATGAACTCACCAGGTGACACTTCTTCACATAAGTAGGACTTTTCATGCACCCTTGGTGAGTTCTAGTCCTCTAGTCCTGAACACACCTGTCTGCAACTTCGTTTTAAGATGGTGAGCAAACACATTTACAGACATCTGACTGCAGCTCACTCACTGGCTTAGTGTTTTTCCACCCGTCAGTGGAAGCTCTACATATGTGACAGCCTCCACATAGAGACCTACTCAAGAAGTTCCACATTTCACTAGTGAGCTACTAGCAACAACTCTTCGTCTTTGACATAGATGTGCTGCCACCTTTTAACTATTTCATCAGAGCCCTCACTTTCAGAGACAGAGTATCTTGTGTGTCATTTCCTCATCAGTCAAGAGTTGTGGCAGTTGTTACTTTCCTTCTCTCCACAGACATCTTACTCTGGCGTGAAGAAAATTATGCTGTGATACAGTTTGCTCTTGATAAAGTCACACCAGCTGTTGCTTATCTCCTGCAGCTATTTACAGAAACTTGTTTGTTCCTGCATTTTCTTAGCAGCTAGATTTAAAATGGTCTGTTGTGGAATTCTCCAGTTCTTCCTTTTTCCTGTTTTGCTGAATCATTAGACTTACATTTTCCCAGCATTTCAGAGCCCCAGAAGATCCTCCATTGATTGTCAGAAGAAATCATTAACAGTTTAGAAGCTACTTCACACAACCCTCTAAGAACTCTAGATCTTCAATATTTTCCTTGATATTCATACTCTTCCCAATATGATAACAGAAAATGTTCATTGCCCTTCACGTTCTTAATTTAATCCCATATTTGATCTTGAACTTTCTGCTTTTCCATTTTTTATACTCATCTTCAATGATTTCACCATATTTTACACACTTTCTGTCTGGTTTTCCTTGCTTAACAAGAATACATGATTTACAAAATTGCCTGTATTTTATTCAGTTTCAAACTTAGATTTCATGGTCTCGCTCACCTAAACTGTCTCCTACCTTCATTTCTTCACTAGTTCTTTCTCTTGCCTCCAGTCTAAAGAAAATTCCCTCTTGCACTTCCTGCCACCCTTTGTATCCAGAAAACTGTTGTGGCATGCAAAACCTTGCTGAACAGGCTGCAACTTGAAGTGCTGTCATCCTACAGATGTTTGAAAGATAAAATTCTCATTGTCAGTAAGTCCTGTGCTTGGGACAGTCCTGCTTGTGGCTCACAAAAAGGCACAATCCACACCCATTTATCTACCCCCATTCTGGAACAGACCCCCACCATGCCCTGAGTAGGTCCTTGTCCCTCTATTAGAACATGGTTGTTGGAGGTAGTGTATGCTGCCCTGGCACACATCACGTCCTCCAAATCTTCTTGAGCAATAATTCTGTTTTATTATCCTGACTATGAGAGTTGACAGAATAAGCCACCCTCCTTCCAGGCACCCACATTTACATTTGGGCTGGTTTTCACCACTCCTGGAAGTAGTGGCAATGCTCACAGAGCTGGGCAGCCAGGACCCTTGTCCCTGAGTAGCTGAGCCCTTTTCCAGCAATGTGGTGGATGGGACTTGATCTTGTTCCCCAGTAATGAAAACTCTTGTGCATTGCTTAATTCCTCTGAAGTGTATTGACCTCTGTGGCATTTTGCCTCCCAGCATCACACTGGGAGGCAAAAGGAATGCACAGCATGGTGGCTTCATTGATGTGAAACAACTACTGTTCCTCACAGCCATATTTTACACCCTTTCTCCGCTGGTCATGTTGAGAGAAATTTTTCTACCTTCCTGGTTTGCTTCGTTTTTGTTTGGCTGGGCTTTTTTGGTGTTTGCTTGTTTCATCTGCAAGGGCTTCCTGTGTTTCCTGAGAATCTTTCAATCCAGCATCCCCAGCCAGAAATTCTCCAGAATCCTTCCTAAAGGGATGCCACTAAGATGCATATTTTCCCTTCCTCATTTTTACTAGCAAGAGGAAAAGGCCATACACCTTGCAAATCTAGTTCAAATCCTGTACTAAATCATTCAGGATTGATGTGCCTGTTAGAGAACAAACCTTACAGGAGCAGCCAAAGAGTCATGCAATAGTACAGAGTTCTGAAAGAGCAGCATTACCTCACTATTTGTGTTCTGCTCATTGTGCTCTTCTGTGAAGGATGTGCTTTCTACTACTGCTGGAAGCTGGGAGAGCAGAAATAATAAGATGCTCACCTTGTTAGCCAAGGATTAGGTCCAAGCAGTATATATTTAATTAGACTTTAAAGAGCTTATTTCAATGTTAGGAGATGCAGTTCTTCCCTGTTGCTGCCTCAATATAATTGTTTCAGTAAGAGTTCTGCTTGATAATAGAAAGGAGTGTTTTCAGATATTGCAAGTACTCAGTTTTTGTTTGCAGTTAGATTACGAAGAAAGTTGACCTAAAGCTCTTGTAGAGGTCATCTAATCTCTTTGGTTGAGAAGATCTGTCCTCCTGCAGATTCACCTTTGGGACTATAAAGGAATACATCTTCCTGATGACAAGCTCTCTTTGCAGTCTTGGTCATTCTAGAAGCAGCATCTTGTATAACAAAACTTAGGAACTACATGAGAAATTAGAGTGGTGCTTGCACAGACCACACCTTTGGAATACTAGCTACCACAGGATCCAGGGCATTCACAATGAGCATTAGTGAAGATGACGTGGAGAAGTTTCTTGACAGCAATCCTGCTTTTGCCAAGCAGTATTTTGAGAAGAAACTAAGAACAGAGTCCTGGGATACCAATGAGAGTGAAATACTTTTTGAGTTAATCCAGGACATGCAAGAAAGCATCAACATGGAGAAAGTTGTTTTCAAGACCTTGAGAAGAATCAGGTCCCTTATTCATGCTGACCGCTGTAGTCTGTTCATGTACAGACAGAGAAATGGTACACCTGAACTGGCAACAAGGCTTTTCAACATCCAAGATGCAAGTACTCTGGAGGAATGCCTGGTCTCCCCAGACTGTGAGATTGTCTATCCTTTGGACATAGGCATTGTGGGCTATGTTGCACAGACCAAGAAAACCATGAACGTCAAGGATGTCAATGAGGTATGTTTGCCATTTATTCATTCATGTGATAGGAGAGAGGCTCACATGCTTACTAGTACAAAGGGGTCAAGAGGTAGCAGCACATTTCGGTAGTTGGTCAAAAGCTCTTGTAGTGTAATAGCTGTGTAGTGGAAGCAAAAGCACCAGTAGCAAGTCTGCGAGGTGCTTCCAATTTTATTTACAGAGTGAGGTGAAGCTAAGCACATTAATTACGCTAGGTCTTACCGCTTGCAGACAAGCGCACCATCACATCTTGCTTGTTTGATTAAAAAAAAAATATTTTAAAATCACATCTGGTCCACCAGAGGAGAGTGAGGAAATCAGATCTACACTGAACACACATGGAATTTTTCCACACAAATTTATATTCCATAAGTGGCAAAGAGAGAGAAATCCTTTACAGTAAGTCCAGAAAAGATTTTCCAACACACACGAAAGAGCAACATTTAAAAATGCTGTCTAATGAAGCTACAGAGAAGGGCATTTAGACATGCTTTTATGAACCAGAGGGAGTGGATCTCAGAGCAGGTGTGTTAACTGCAACCTGTGTAAAGTTGGTGTTCATTGGAAGCAGCAAGAGACAAACTTTCACCAAAACAAACCCCTTTCTGCAAACACTACAAACTGCAACATCAGGAGGGAGCTGAGGAATTTGAATGCTTTCTTTTTGTGCCTTCCTGACAATATTTACTGCCCATACTTCTGGATTCCTGTAAACCTGAATGGCAGCAATAACAATCTGCTTGTTCTAATCATAGGTATAAACTTAAAATCCATGTGACCCAAATATGGCTTTTGGGATTATTCCATCTATTGTTTGCTCGTTACAAGGACACCATCTGTTTATCCATTTATTTGTTGCTCAGTACAAGCATATCCAAACCGTTTAGAGAAGCTGTCCTTGTTTTCCACAGAACATACTAAGACACTGATTCAGTTTTGCAACCATTTTTTTGGGGTGGGGGTTGCTGGTATTGAGGAAGCATGAGAATGTGACAAACTTTTTAAAGCTACTTGGTTTCAGATGTTTCTCAAAATATGCAGGAGGATTTCAGTGCTGTGAGCCAAGTGCTGCTCTCCAACTCCAGTGCATTTGGGCACTGCCAGAAGAAATTCCTTTGAAAGAGCCCAGAAATTAAATGTTTGATCTACTCCATTTGGCAGTAGAGGCCAGCAGTGGGGAAGGTATGGGGAGAAGGTGCACTAGAGAGGGCTTTTACTTTCTGGTGCAACTTTCTGAATATGATCAGAGTTGTAGGGCTTTTGCTAGCCCAAATAGAAGGACTGACAAGTTAATTTCTGGACTGACAAGAACTGACAAGTTATTCAGCTGTGCAGGGAGAAGATCTTGGGTCAGAAAGATGATCTTTGCACTCCTTATTGACAGGTGATGATGGTGTCAATAAGACCCTCTGCAGGTGAAGTGATGGGCTATCTGCCTTCTCCACACTATCCTTTCTCTGCTCTGTTTTCTTTTGGGATCAGGCGAAAAGTAATATTCATATAAGGAACAACTGAACAATTTCTTTTTGTGCTGCCCCTACAGCATGACCTAGCACTCTACCAGTGGTTTGAATGGCAGTGGTGACCCCCTAGACAGCCCAGTTTATAGCAGCGTTGTCTGCAAGCACTGCCAAAATGCTCATGGGGCAGCAGGGGCTGACATTGTCAGGGGCAGGGGGAAAGTGCCGAGAAACACACACTACTGGTGCCAACTGCGTTCTCTATTGGGATACCTTCCCTACCATCTACCATCCCATGCACAAAGGGCCATCAATGTGTGAGGGAATGTCTGGGAGAACATTTTCAAGAGAAACAAGGGATAGCTTCATGGATGCTGCAAGTCAACAACAGCTTCAGGGTCCAGGCAAAAGAAGAAGAAATACGAGGATGAGTGAACTTCCCAGTGACTTTACTGGTTTATACACTGTGACTATGCAGTACTACATGGTATCTGGCTGTACCCACTTCACAGTGCTAATAAGAAGTCAGAGGATGGGATGGAGGAGGTACCGTGATTATCAAGAACCTGAGAATGACCAATGGAGACCCTCCTTCTGACAGTTTGACATGTTAAAGCTTATGATTTGCAAGATATCCACAAAAAGTTAAAGGTGCACATGTTGCAGCCAGAAGTCACAGCTTCTTCTCTCAATACTAGCTTTATCACCTGTGCATTGTCCAATTTTCTGCTAATTAATTTCTCATTCTCAGTAATTTTTAAACAAAATTTCCTTTAAGCAACTTAGTTTGAGAGGATGTACTTTAACTTGGTTTTAAGACTACAGACATTGTTTTAACTGCTTAATTTGCAAATTCTCGATTAAACAGTGTGCCCAGTTCAGTTCATTTGTTGATGAGCTCACCGACTACACTACAAAGAACATTCTTGCTACACCCATCTTGAATGGCAAAGATTTGGTTGCTGTCATTGTGGCCATTAACAAGCTCAATGGACCATACTTCACCAGCTCTGATGAAACAGTAAGTGATCAGTAGCTGTGTTTCTATCAAAGAGTTGTTACTTTTGTTGTGTCACACAGATTCTTTTACTCTAGGGATATCTCCTTTAGTGAAGCTCCACTGGTGTGAGGTTCCCTAAAGGGGAGTCAGCCTCTAAGCCTCAGAGGCTTACAATGAGGATGCTTATCTCATAAATCTTTCAGGAAAGTTACAGTGGGATAAGCCTCATCTCATGCCAGTGCAAAGCAAAGCATTTATCCAGGGAAATTGCCATGATGCTGCTAAAGGGGTGTTATGAAATACAGTATAATATGACAAGTATACATGAGGTTGCTACTGCATTCAACTTGATCTCATAATTTGCCTTTTCAGCTTTTTCTGAAGTACCTGAATTTTGCATCCTTGAACTTGAAAATTTATCACTTGAGTTATCTTCACAATTGTGAGACTCGAAGAGGCCAGGTAAGAGTGAAAATGCAGATTGAGCTATATCTCAAAATCAAATGAATGCATTCTTCTGATTTCAAAGGCATAGCCGATCTGCTTCAGAGATCTGTGCCTGAAGTGCAGAAATAAAAAGGTGCCCTCATCTCCTTTCAGATAGTGCTCCTTCCCCAAAGTCCTTCATTACTCTTACTTTCTGCTGTTACTGGCAAAACTGTGGACCTGATGCAGTGGCATCAATTAACTGACCTGCTTTTGTTGACCTGGGACTATGAAGCACTCGGGTCATCTAACTCTTTCAGCCAGCAGCACCAAAAGGTTTCTTGTAACACCTAAGGATGTGGTAATTTTTCCTTAGCTGCTTATTAAAAAGTGTTACTGAATTTCTTCTGAGATCCAATGAAGTGGTTGCCATATGTCTGTTGTATTGGCTTCCCTCAGTAGAAATGAACACAGATGAAGGTTGGGACTATGAAGCACTCGGGTCATCTAACTCTTTCAGCCAGCAGCACCAAAAGGTTTCTTGTAACACCTAAGGATGTGGTAATTTTTCCTTAGCTGCTTATTAAAAAGTGTTACTGAATTTCTTCTGAGATCCAATGAAGTGGTTGCCATATGTCTGTTGTATTGGCTTCCCTCAGTAGAAATGAACACAGATGAAGGTTCTATTCTGAATTTAAACAGTTCAGCCACCATTCTGTTCCATGACTTAGGTTAAAATAGGACCCTCAAACTTATTGGGATGGATATGGATCCATGCAATCACTTTCTGCAGCAGGCAATCAGCTGTCACTGAAGAGGACATGTTCTTCATGGCAGCCATGGCCTGTTCTCCAGTGGCAGTTCCATGGGGAATAAATGCCTATCTCAGCAAAATGAATACAGAATGCAAGTTTATTTTGAAGCTTTGGGACAGCACTTACACTTACTGTTTAATTCTCTTATATGTTTTGCCTAATTTTTTCAGTTATCAAAAATGTGAATGCTGGTCAGGTGATGCATCAGTCAGCTAAAGCAGAGATAACAAAGGTTAATTCCTATTGAAGGCTTAGTAGTAGGACTAGGAAAGGTAAGAAAGGAGCTGGAAGATAAAGTGGTGACCCATGAATTAGAAGGCCTAATGTCTCCCAGAGGGTGCTATGGTTTGGGACTGAATCCAGGAGTCCTGCATCAGCAGGTCCCACAGAAAGGGAGGAAAGTGAGAATGAGATGCAGGACACACTGCTGTAGTTTTACCAATAGTGTCAGACCTTTGGCTATCTAGATCTTATGGTCTATGTGACAGTTAATATGGCTCATTGTGTTAGGATTAAAAGTACTGAAGTGCAGAGTGAGCAAATGACATTCTCAAAGGTGGTTTAGGATTTTAATATTGCAAATCCCATCTGCAAAGACTGGGAAATACTGTGTGTAAAATGACTTGTGTAAAGACAGTTCAGTCTGCTAGTGCTCAGGTGCTGTGTGTGAGTCTTATTAGAAGACCATGTAGTACATTTTGCCTAA
>NW_008651296.1:30393-48331 GCF_000695815.1 Acanthisitta chloris
ATTAATTTTTCAGCTGTTTCTTTCTGTCCTACTCACTGGGCTTGTGGCTTTCAACATTACATACAGCATGCTGTAAAGTGCCAAAAATTAAATTGTTGTTCATTTTCCTCTAATGGTTTGTGTGACAGCATCACTATCCTACCTGAGGAATGATAGAGTTCAGTGACATTGAACATCTCAGACTTTATAGGAGTCACAGAGTTGTCCTAATTTATGGCTTAGAAACAGAGACCCATGCAGTCAGAAATATCTACTAGTGCCCAGTGAAGGGGTGAGACGCACTTTTTGTGATTGTGGCCATGTAACAACAGTACTTCTTGCTCAAAGCACAACTCCAGACCATTTCAGAAGCAGTTCTCAGTGCTTCCAAATCTCTGCTCCTCATATCTCCTGGTCTCAGAAAGCAAAACACACTTGGACACAGGTACACATGCACTAGCTAAACTAAACAATTGTGTAGATGATCTTATCATTTCAGAGAATATTTCTCCTGTAGGCCCACAAAGACCCTACTTGTGCCACCAGCAATACTTGCATAACCTCAACTTTTACAAAAGGAAGAGCCTAGTAACAGATTTCTTAAGGGCAAATCTGTGGGGCATAGGATGGGGAAAAGAACCATAGGCTGATGTGCACACAAAGCAGCTGCACAAAGGCTTTGAGTAAAATGTTAATTCAGATATATGTCAGATATTTCAAACACCAGCCTCTGGCATCTGGAACACTTTTGATGTTAACTGATTTTGAATGCAACATTTTACTAATGGATATAAAATGTTAGTGGGGACAGATCTTCACCTGACACTACTGCATTTTTTGTGCTGTATTTGTAAGATTGGACTTCTACACAGCACTCCATGAGGACCTGACTCCTCCTCAGAGTGCATCTTTCCCTGGTAATTCCCAGTGTGAGTAAGTTGTGCATTTGCATTTTGCAGTATAGGTTTCCTGCACTTTTCAGGAACTGTTACTCCAAACACATTGGGAAGCCCATCTCTCAAGGAAAGACTGTGCTGACATTTCAATTTTATATTGCAGGTGCTTTTGTGGTCAGCTAATAAGGTTTTTGAAGAACTGACAGACATTGAGAGGCAGTTCCACAAGGCTTTTTACACGGTGAGGGCATACCTGAACTGCGATCGGTACTCAGTGGGTCTCCTGGACATGACGAAGCAGAAGGTGAGCGTACACGTGTGATGTGCACCTTTCTGATTGCTGCTACTCACTGAGAGGTGATGTGTGGAGATAAGTTTTACTGAGGCAGTCAAAGTTCGAGCTAACTTTGAGTCATTATTTCTGCTTTGGTTGGCATTTTTTTATTGTGCAAATTAAGAGACCAGGTTAACAAAAACAGTGGCAAAGGGAAGAGCTTATCACTGGAATGAGACTGTCAAAGGACCCAGAGGCTGGGAAGAAAGAGAAAGGGCAAACGTATCTGACCATGACAATCCTGGTCAAAGCCTGCAACACAAGCACAGCCTTGTGAAGTCTGTGGATATCAGAAGTACAGTGAGATACCTGTGGAAAGCCCTAGCAATAAAGCAGCCACTTTCCTCAAGGAGTCATCCTTGTTTAGGTGAAATTCACTTTCATGAAAACAAGCTGACAGAAGCTAAGTTACTTCTGATTTGACCTGATTGTTTGCACCTTTGACAAGATTTATGTGGGGGTTACAAAGTGTCTTCGTCAGTGGAGCCCTGATTTATCCCATGGTCAGGCTGACCATCTTGTTGCCAGAGCTTTTGTAGCACGCTGTCTTGTGAAGAGGTGTATTAAAAGATCATTAGTGCACTAAAGACCCTTTGATCAGCATGGTAATGTAGCCTAAGAAAAAACAAAAACAAAAATTTATTTCACTTTAGCAATCTGGCAAGTAGTAGATCACCCTATAGTTACACTCTGGAAAATGAAGAGCACAAAAAATACTGGCATAGCTGTTTGCTCTGAATACAGCTGGAACTGGTCTCCAAATGAAGCATCATCCTGTGTTTAGGCTGTAAATTATTGTAAGCAGCCATAGAATGCGCTTCACACTTCATGATTTGGATACATCATTCTGCTGCCTAGTATTGAAGTAGTCTTATTATTTCATGCCTTGTTTACACAGTACCAAAACCAGCATGGTAGAGCAGTGGTTGCTTTGCAGCTCAAGTCAGAATGCACCTTTCTACTCTAAGAATACTTCTGTAATTTTAAAACCAGGAATTTTTTGACCTGTGGCCAGTCGAGCTGGGAGAAGTACCCCCCTACTCAGGACCTCGCACCCCAGATGGCAGGGTATGTGAGAATCAGATTCCTTTAACTCTCTCCAGTCTGGCTGGATTGACTCACCACTAATTTTAAAGCCACTCTTCTTTTTATTTGTAGGAAATAGTCTTTTACAAGGTGATTGATTATATATTACATGGAAAAGAAGACATTAAAGTAATTCCGTAAGTGTCCAGTCTCTACAGGGTTAGATTCTAGCTAAAACTGAGGTTCCCCATGATTTGAAGACATCCTTGAAGAGAAATGCAAAGAATTGATAGAGACTAAGAGAGACAGAATGTAAGTTGGTGCTTTGACTCATATTTCTGTGGGATAAAGATTTCCTCAAGGGCATTGGAAGCCTGACTTGCAAGTCAGGCTCCAAAATCCACTGCAACCAGTAATTCTTTTGAGGTGCATAAGTGAGCTTCCCTGACTGCCCGTGGTTTTGCCACTCTCCTTGCCAGTCTGAGGCATCACTCCTCCTCCATGTGTCAGCTGGTAAGCCACCCAGGATGCCCTTGTGTTGAGGCACCTGTTGCTCTGCTTCTCTCATAGTCTTCTGTCACTGGACCCATCCTGAGGCTACCTCTGGACTTTCCTCCACTCTTGACACACTGAGACTCTTTCTGAAAACTACTGGCTCTTCTTGCTGTTGAATTTTTCAGAAGTGACTTAGGCACCTTAGGCAAATCTGACATAGCAGGAGTTTTGCCTGGTTCTGGTCACACTGCTTTGCACTGATGTACGTGCTGCAAGAAAGGACCCCACCGCTGAGGTACAGCAGTGTTCAAAGTTCAGGCTGGCAGACACCCTTAGCCAGGAACCTTCTTTTATCTTTCTCTGTGTTGAAGGCCTGACACATGGCCCCCACTCCCTGGAATGACTTTTCATTAAGTCTCTGCAGACTGTGATATTTTATGAGTTATTTTTCATGGAATCCTTAAAAAAAAAGTATTTACTTATGTGAAAAATTTTTGCTTGTGCACATGGATCCTTTGAAAGTAACAGGACTATTTAGGAACTGAGGGTGAAATACATAAACCTGGATTATGCAAACAGCTGCATACAATTCAGCTCCATGATCATTCTTCAGTAAACGTATATCCTTAATTTCCCATATGCATTTTTGTTTCATTCAGAAATCCTACCCCAGATCACTGGGCGCTAGTTACTGGACTGCCAGCCTACGTGGCTGAAAGTGGATTTGTAAGTACTCAACCTAGGCTTCATTAGGTATTTCTAAGATGAAGTCATGCTCATGCTGCTTTCTTATCACTTCAGTTCTTTGTTTTGGTATTTAAGCTTCTCATTACTCATATTGTAATTCTTTTTATTTTGTGTTATCCCCCAGATTTGCAACATTATGAATGCTGGTGCAGATGAGACGTTTAACTTCCAGGTATCATGAAAACTTCAAGTTCTATCAAAGATTCTACTTTGTTTCCAGAAATGTAATGTAGAGTCAATGTTAGGCATGTAAATACTTCTTTTGCCTGTATTGTTACTGTAAAATGAGAGCGTTGTTGTATTTAGAAAATCCATTAAGTGCATGGTGTCTTTCTGCTTGCTGTTGCTTCAAGGAGCGTCCTCTAGATGAATCAGGATGGACTATCAAAAACGTTCTCTCCATGCCAATAGTGAACAAAAGGGAAGAAATTGTTGGTGTTGTCACATTTTATAACAGAAAAGATGGGAAACCATTTGATGAACAGGATGAGACCCTCATGGAGGTACAGTTCCTTGCTGTGGCTTCTAGCTCATATGGTTGAGAGATCACTATTGCTCATCATACACCTGCAAAGCATCCCCTAGTATTTTGCAGCTATATAGGTATCTTTGTTGCTTAGAGAGGTGTTACACATCAAATTAAAAGTTTGAAATCAACTATTTGAAATACTGGGAGAGTTTGGTCTTGGAAACCCAACTGTGCTCACATAATTTTGTTTCAGCATTCTTGGGTTGGACACCTAGCCATGAGCAGCTACTATGTGCCAACACAACCATTCTGATCTCTGTTCACATACCTAACAGATGGCTCTCACTTGTTGGTCGAGTTCCTCAAGAACTTACACAGAAATTGTCTATGTAGCTGAGATGCAAATGGAGGCCAGTTGTTGAATCTGCCAACAGCAGCTGTCATTAAAGACCTTGTTGCTTAGAAATGCTCCTATACTAGTTTAAATCCAATATAAGCATTCAGGTCTTGGCATCTGCTATCAATCAGAACACTTCTGGATACAGACTTTTCTTATTAAGCAAAAAGGCTGTGGCAAAAAAAAATCAGTTTGAACTGGCCACTGAACAGCAAAAAAGTTGAAAGTAAACACAGGGTGTGAGTAAATACACATGAGAGGTGATGAGACTGCCTTGTTCTCTCTCCTTTGCTCTGAGGGTTTCTGACTTGGTGTCACCATTGTGACAGCAGCCTTTCCACAATCTTG
This sequence comes from Acanthisitta chloris, assembly GCF_000695815.1. Lineage (NCBI taxonomy): Eukaryota > Metazoa > Chordata > Aves > Passeriformes > Acanthisittidae > Acanthisitta > Acanthisitta chloris. The sequence continues at coordinate 35,085 of NW_008651296.1, forward strand.
AAGACACTTGCAACAACACAGAAAAAGTTTTTTGTACACTGAATTGGACAGAGAGTCCTTGAGCCCCCACAGCATGGATGCTCTGAAGGCCTGGCCAGATTCAACAGCTGAGGAAATGCTTTGCAAGTCACAGTTGGGACCAAACACAGGGTTGTTCTTTGCTAGAACTGTGGCCAAAGTGGAATTTGTTTTTTCTTTAAAAATATATCATTCTGTGTCTTTGAGGAACAGATGTTTTGGTTATTTCACTGTTTTGTTCTTTTCCCCTCACCAAGTCCTTGACACAGTTCCTGGGTTGGTCTGTACTCAACACAGACACATATGATAAGATGAACAAACTGGAGAACCGGAAGGACATTGCTCAGGACATGGTGCTCTACCACGTGAAATGTGACAAGGATGAAATCCAGGAAATTCTGGTAATGCCTTGCAATGTTCAGCATACACCCAAGTGTACTGGCCTGGCCCATGACTTACGGCACAGACACAGTTCTCCCATTTCACAGAAATGCTTCCACCCTCCAGGCAGGAGCTGGGGCCCTAGTCACCACACAGTGGCAAAACAAGTCTGTCTTTTGACTCTGTGGCCTACTCTCCACCTCAGCATACTAACCCCCTGTGTCCTTTCTACTTTTCTCAGCAAAGCCAGTCTTGGAGGTGGGCTTACACAGGTGCCACCAAGGACAGGGCTGTAAGTGTGGGAGAGAAACTAATTTATTCCCCAAAACCTCCTTACTGGAGAGGATGTGAAGTTATGAGAACCCATTTGGGACTCTGGCTGTAGGGGGACATTTGCATGTAGGGGAATCACAAAACAAAATCAGGGAGAGGGAGAACACTTTACCAGGAAGCATGAGTTAAAAGGCCAGAAATTTAAGTAAGATCCAGGAAGGTTTCCAGGAAGGAAACAAAATTTGCATATGAGAGCTGCCCTAGATTGCCCCAAAGTTGCACAATGCATAGTCCAGTGGGGTTTGATTGTCAGCCTAACACACCCACATTCTTTGCAGCCAACACGAGAAAAGTTGGGGAAGGAGCCAAGTGAGTGTGAGGAAGAAGAACTGGCAAGCATTCTGGTAAGAGCAATCAACTGCTGGGATGAACAGCTGTGACAAACAAGGATTGCTTGCGTGGATGCAGGGAAGAGTTCCAAGTGTTGACATACCGGTAGCTGGTGAAGGGTGAAGGCAAGGCACACCCTGCCCTCCTGTGCCACATGAGTTTGACGTTATCATTATAATGTCACAGCAAGTGCTTTCCTCAGCATCCCAGGGAGTCCCTGTCCTCTGACACTTTATCTCAAGGGGTTCCAAGTCCATCTGGAAACACATCAGCCACCTTGGCTTGTTACACATTTTTTTTCTCCAGAGTAATTAAAGAAGGCTGTAAGTCTTCCCCTTTTTAAATCTTCAAACTATATCAAATCAAGTGTTTTACAGAAAACAAACAATATTTCTTTCACTTGACCAAAAATTCCCTCCCTCTTACCCCACTAATAGGGTTATAATAAAAAATTGCATTTCAGTGTTATTTCCTAAAAGAAAAAGTTACCAGCAGTATCAGACTGATTAATTTTTATTAGGCAAAGCCTAGGAATGACGTAAGCAGCAGTGCAATAAACCATCCCACCTCTCTTACAGAAAGAAGAACTCCCAGAGCCCACTGAGTTCGAAATCTATGAGTTCAGGTTCTCCGATTTTGACTGCACTGAGCTAGAGCTGGTGAAGTGTGGCATTCAGATGTACTACGAGCTCGGCGTGGTTAAAAAGTTCCAGATCCCACAGGAGGTAGGAGATGGCAAACCCCAGACTCTCCTGTATTGGATGGCCAGCAGACTCACCACATGGCTGAGGTCCCCATGCATGCCCACTGCGGCTCACTGAACAGCCAGAGGTCTGGGTTCACGGGGCCTTGCCGGGAGAGGAGTATGCCTCCTAAGTCCCCTCATCCCTCCGAGGGCAGGGAATCACCTCTCAAAGCTGCTGGTTACTACACATCAGTTTTGAGCATAAAGCTCTTTTGCTCTGCATTGCCTGCCACAGGTGTGGGTTTGCTGCGAGGTCTATACATCTGGGTGGTACACCATGCAACAAATTACTAGCACTTGCTCTATCTAATACCACACACAGCCACAGTGCAAAAACATAGTTACCAGGCACAACATGGGAATTACCTTCCTGCGTGTCTGTTTCATTTACTATAGTATGTAACCCATAGCTTTCAGTCAAGATATGCTGAAATCAACAATGGCAGGTCTCTTTGCTTTTCTTCCCCCCAAACACGGACATGCCTTCATTTGGTGCAGTTGGTCCCACCTTCCTGACTGTCAACATGAATGGTGTGATCCTTTGGGATCAAGGACCCCATTGCTCCTGATGTCCAAGTTCTCGACTTTTGCCACAGTTCAAACCCCTGTAGGAATTGCAAAACTCGCATTTCAGCAGATCTGCCGTGCAGATTTCTCAGCACATCATGTGAGGTTTATTTCCATCTAGTGGGATCTGGAGGTAACTGCAGGTAGAGTTTTCGCCCTGAAAAGCAGGCTGGGAATTAGGAGGGAAGTGAATAGGAGTTACTTCTGTGCTTATTTGTAGCACGTCAGTGTCAAAAAGTATTCAAACTATCCACCCCGGAACAACCAACCCCTGATACAAGCCTGAAAAGCAGTCATTCTTTGCTGCTGCTCTGGACAGTTGAGACTTTGAGAAATGAATATTCATCCATAAATAATTTTCTCTCTAATGAGAAAACCTGTATAGCTACAAGAGGTAATACACAGGGAGATGTAGAATGCAGAGGGGAAAAAATGTCCTGTATTGTAATTGTTTAGGTGATATAAATGTCACCCAGCTCTGCATCTAGGAGATCCATATCTCTTGAAGAGAGGTACCAATATTAGTAAATCACGAGACATGGAAGGGACAAATCCTATGAGTAACAACTTAGAGAAACACATAAATTTAAAAAATTCAGAAATAGTGATATGAAATATTCCTTTATTCACACACTGATTATTCTTGTTTACACCATAGGCTTCTCTGTGATTCTATTTCACTTATATAAAAAAGAAAAAGATTTTAGAAAACAGAGCACTATATTTTACTGTCCTCTTTTTGCTCTCCACTTGGCTTTACTATAACAATACTGCCAGAGAAGCATTGTACTACAGCTTCTGACCCCATTCTGAGGCCATCTCTGTAGATCTGGTCTGAACCTCATTCATGACTTCTGTACATGGTCCTTTTGGTAAGAGCAACAGGTAGCAGTTTCGTCACTCAAACTAGTGTCCTCTTCCCCATTTGCAGGTTCTGGTAAGGTTCGTGTACTCTGTCAGCAAAGGCTACCGGAAGATAACTTACCACAACTGGCGTCATGGCTTCAATGTTGCACAGACCATGTTCACACTCCTGATGGTAAGGAAACACCACCCTGGTTAATTTACAGCAGGTCTTCTGCTGCACCTAGGAAATATGCAGGGATGCTTTTGAATCCTGGTGTAGGAATAGGGTTTGTCCTCCTAGCACAGGTCCTGCTAAATGAGGTCCCCATTTACCTTAAGTGACAGTCATTGTGTTACACTTAAAGCTTTGGTCAATACTGGCCAATGAATGGAGCGTGTTAATTCTCACAGGTACAGATGCATATGGTGTTGAATTGTGTCAAGACTGAATCCTTTTGCAGGGTAATGGAGAGAGGCTACAGGCTTTCCATCCTTCCAGTAGATTCTGACAGTAAGAGCCAGGTTGAAATTAGCTGGCTGAGATGGAGACAATGTCAGTCTTTCTACTTCCAGGCAAGACAGACATAGGAGTAAATCTATCGCTAGTGTGAACATGGCAAATGCCATTTCTCACAAGGCCTCAGGGCAACAGGAACCACTGCAAGAAAAACAGGTATTGAAATGCTGCTCCACACCAGGGATTGACCAAGAAACAGTGCAGAAGGAAGGTGTAGAAGGAGGGTAAGGAAGACTGTGAAAGGCCTTGAGGGGAAGCCATATGAGGAGTGGCTGAGGTCACTTGGTCTGTTCGGCCTGGAGGAGACTGAGGGAAGACAGATCTTATTTCTCTATACAACTTCCTCATGAGAGGAAGTGGAGGGGGAGGCACAGACCTCTTGTCTCTGATGACTTGTGACAGGACCCGAGGGAATGTCCTGAAGTTGTGACAGAGGAGGTTTAGTTTGGATATCAGAAAGAAGGTTCTTCACTCAGAGGGTGGCTGGGCACTGGAACAGCCTCCCTGGAGAAGTGGTCACAGCACCAATCCTGACAGAGTTCAAGAAACACTTGGACAATGCTCTCAGGCACATGGTGTGATTCTCAGGGACGTCCTGTGCAGGGCCAGGAGCTGGACTCAGTGATCCTTGTGGGTCCCTTCCAACTCTGAATACTCTGTGATTCTGTAATTCTGGTTCCACACATCTGCTCACACATCTGGCAGCAGACTTCTGCTTAGCACCCCTGGACCATCGTTTAGGTGATTCAGCTTGTAGACCACATTGCTCAGAAGGATGCAAAGCCCCTTCACAAAGCATTTTGTGTATAGTGGCTGAAGGGGTGTTTATGGCAACCTGGGTGAATCTTAGGGCACAAGGCTTCTATAGCAGAGGATAGCCAAATTTGCAGGTGAGCACTGAGAACATATACACTCCACATATGCCTACTTGTGTCTGGAATGTTCTGTTTACAGCTGCTTCCTCATTTTAACCTAAGTCAATCATGTATTGCATTTAGGTTCACAAGTATTTTCAGTTCTCCTGGACTGTTTCAGTGAGGAGATTCCCAGCACAGAGCATTCACAGCACAGTAACTTATTCTGTAAGTGATAACTAACATACAGCATGTAAATTCTCTCTCTCCAGACTGGCAAACTGAAGCGTTACTACACAGACCTTGAAGCCCTTGCAATGGTAACAGCTGCTCTGTGCCATGATATTGACCACAGGGGAACCAACAACCTTTACCAAATGAAGTAAGCACTTTTTTACCACTTCAAACAATTTTATGTTGCTCTCACTTGTAGTGGAATCAGGCTGTGATCACATCAAACTCCAGTACAGCTCTGTTCAATATACAAGGTTAAAAACCTCCTTTAGCAAATTACCTTGCTTTTCAGCTTGCTACAGCACTTGAGCATATGCTTTGGCCAGTGGGGATACTGAAAATTTTCAGTGCTATCTGAGGCTTTCTTTACCTCCTACCAAACCTCCTTTTGTTAAAAAGAAAGTCTACATTACCATTACAGCACAGAACAGGTGCAGTGCAGGCATTTAGTAGCCTGAGCATAACAGGAAACTCAGAATGCCACCAGGAGCATCCCAGACATAAGAAACCTACTTTTAGTTGGACAGTATCCATGGAGAAAGTACCAGGCATGGTACTACCCTCACTGCTTATGGAAACAAAGCACCTATGAGGGTGCTGCTCTCAGTAGGTGGTTCTTAGCTAGAGCAAAACCGTTGCATGATTTCATTGACTAGTCACGATTCTGTTGCTCACTTAGCGTCAGATCACAGAATCACTGAATCATTAAGGCTGGAAAAGATCGCTGAGATCATTGAGTTGAACTTATGACTCAACACCACCATATCAACTAGGCCATGGCACTAAGTGCCATGTCCAGTCTTTCCTTAAACACCTCTAGGGACGGTGACTCCACCACCTTACTGGGTAGCCCACTCCAATGTCTAATAACTCTTTCTATAAAGAAATTCTTCCTAATGTCCAACCTAAACTTCCCCTGGTGTAGATTAAGACAGTTCTTCTGCTATGCTTGCTGGCTATACTGTCTTACTGTTTTCTGGAGCTTTGGAAAAATATTAGGTGAAGGTGACTCACATTTTTGATACAAGAGGGTCTTGCTTTTCAGCTATGTAGGTGTCCAAAGATTGCAGGTTTTCTGTTCCTATTGCTAGATATCAACATGCAGTTATTCAGGATTTAAACAAGCTTACAATGCTGACTAATAATCGTCCAGTCATAAACAACATTTGGGGTGAAATTTGCAGTTGGAAGACTGTTTTATACAGAGTACTTTTACAAAGAGTTGAACTTATGTGTGTGACAAAAATTAAAAATAAAGTCAAACACTTCTTTATATTTCTAAGCACTGCACTAATGTCTTAAATTTTTCCTTTGTGCAACCAGATCTCAAAATCCTTTAGCTAAACTTCATGGATCCTCAATTTTGGAGAGACATCACTTGGAGTTTGGAAAATTCTTGCTCTCTGAAGAGGTTGGTAATAAACTATAACATAACGGCATGGACAAATGTTAGGGAAGGTTTCTATTAACAACAGAGCTGCCAGCCCAAGATCTTTCTCTGGTTTGGATACAGAGAAACGGCAGCTGCCTCAGTCCCCAAGTACTCTGTGCTCACCCAGGACCAAAATGCATAGGCTTCCTAAATGCATGACTTGGTTTCTTCAGAAACCACTTCACTACCCCCACAGGAATATGTTAAATACAGGATTGTTCTCCTGTAGGCTTTCTGACAGGGCTAAGCCAAACACATTCCCACAGCTAACTTTTAATTTCAGATGAATTTGCCCTGTAACAAGCTTCAGGATACTGACCCTGTTCAGTGAACAAAACAGGAAACTAGGTAGTCACATATGATGAATGGGACTCACAACACTTGCGCCTTAGGGGAGCAAACTGAAGCTATTTAACTATTTTAAAAAAAAACAAAAAGTGAACACATTTGAGAAAGGGAGGCGGCCAGGGACTTCTAACAACACAGTACTTGGATTTTAGAACTCCCTTTTCTTTGCTTTTCAGTCACTGAATATATGTCAGAACCTCAATCGCAGGCAGCATGAGCGCATGATTCACCTGATGGAAATTGCCATTATAGCAACGGACCTGGCACTCTACTTCAAGTAAGTCCATCACATACATCATGAGTGAAGGACAGAAAGCAGAAGGCACTTTACAAAGGCCAAATGTGACACTTTGCTCTGAAAACCACCTCATGCAGCAGTCCTTCTGGCAGACACTGCCTCTGGGAGGCTGCCTGTAATACTGACCTCACAGTGGCTGAGGAGGACTCAAATAGTTCAAAAGAAGTTTGAACTTCTACTCAATTAAACCACACATGTAACTTTTGAACCCTCTATTTCTCTAACCCTAAAGGGAAATACACAAAGAATATTATAAAAAGGAAAAGATTGTCACCACCATGGATGCAGCAACATCCCATTGATCTGTCTTCTTTGGTGGGGAGAGCTCTCACACCTGGGGGAGTGTCAGCTCGCAGCTTTTATGCTTACAGGTCCATTCTCCTTCATGGCTTAATTGCAGCGGTTTAAAGACCAGGGGAATGGCATTTTCCCCACATAGGCCTAGATATTCAGCTCTTATCAGGGGTGCTCTGTGGTGGTGAACTGGCAATTTTTCGGCAAAGCAGGAGTCATAGCAACAACACATTCTCACATACTAGACTTCAAGTGAGGAAGCTGTTGCATATACTCTCTATCTGCTTGTCCCAGGCAGCCAATTCTCTGGAACTGAAAGGGCAGAGAATCATCATGTTGATGACCACATCTGGGTACACTGCACCTGGGTACATTGTTGAGATAAAACAGTTCATTTTTCAGTCTCTTACAGCAGTTTGCTCAACATTAAGGGGGAAAAAAGTCTTCTTGTGCTGTGAGCAAAGATGAAATAATTTCTCAGCTGTCATAACTTTCAGGGTCCTACTCATGTCTCACCACTATACTTATTTTTAAGGCATTTACAGTACTTTCCAATACTTAAGACAAGCCGATGATGGTTCTTGGTTTTGATGGGGGCTTCCTTGGGGATTTAAGTGTGAGGACAGTGAGTACTGGAAACCCTTCTGGAAGGGTTACCAATACCAGGACCAGTCACATGTTTTTAACATATTTGTTTCCTTGTTTCATAGATTTTTCTTTTTTTCTTTTGTTCCCCCAAAGAAAGAGAGCGATGTTTCAAAAGATTGTTGATGAGTCTAAGACATACGATAGTGTGACGGCCTGGACTGAATACCTGTCTCTGGAGACAACAAAGAAAGAGGTTGTCATGTGAGTAACTGGCTCCGGAAATGTAGTCACCTGGTGAGAGCTCCAGGACATGCCTTGTGCTGCACTTATTGCAAAACTAGCATCTGATACATCACTGTCCACTCAAATTTAGTCTTCTGGAGAAGCATGCTAAAAACAGGAAAAAGGCTTAAAGTGGTTCTTCATTCAAACAAGTGTCTTTCTGGTAATTTGCTACTGGCTATACATAGATACATAGTTTCACCAGACAAGCCTGTAGACCACATGCAGGGACATCCAATCTATTCTTCTCAGTGGAATCCAATCTGAGGTGCATAATGCTCTTGTTGTGACTGGACAGATGCCTTGCAGGATGCTTTGCACTCACAACCTCGCTGCAGACTCCCATAAGGGAGCCAAAGATGTTACTTCCAAGCCAAGCAGTTCAGCCCAGCAATGATTAAAGCAGCAAACATCCTGGGGCCAGAAGCAAGTAGATCCCCATTGTAACTACATATTGATCAAGATAGCAATCCTTGATGAGTGTTCCCATCAGAACCAAGGCTATTACAGCAACACATCTTTCTTTATCTGTCACTTCAAGCAGGGACCAGGGGATACCTGACAGTACTGAGGAATGAGGATCCTGGGCCTGCAGGAAGTAGGGTGCAGGCTGTAGAGAATAAATTAATTTCTTTCCTGTTTTTAGGGCCATGATGATGACTGCCTGTGACTTGTCAGCAATCACAAAACCTTGGGAAGTCCAGAGTAAGGTCAGGTGCTTGATAAACTGTCAGATTTATCTACCTCATACTTCAGAGTAATGCAATTTCCTAATCAACCTGTAAGTTGAATCCATATCTCCTACTAAAATTACCAAAAGCAATAGCTATGGTTTTGATGGATTAATCAGTCTTTTAGATTGTGGTTGTGAGTCCTGTATAAATTTCTTGTTTACAAGAGAAAAACCAAACCAAACCAAAACCAAACTAAAACAAAACCCAGTTGTTTATATGTTTGTGTTACAGTGAGGTCTTTTTTTGCATGTAATATATGGGTTGGTTTTATTACAGCAATACCTGCTATTTGTCAGTTGTTTGGTTTCCATTAGGCATTCCTTCTTGATGTGCACTTGATCAATTGCTAAGTAAGAAACACTAAAATTTAAAGGAGGGTAAAAGAAAAAAAACTACCTTCCAGTTCAGTATGAAAAAAGGGCAACAAACAAATTGCAATAGGCAGCCACTAGGTCACCAAGAGGCAAATCCTTGAGAGGAAACATTGAAAATATTTCTTGATAGATGAGCAGTGGGGTAATGAGTTCCAGTGCAATAACACTGTTGAGCTGTCACTACACAGGTGCAATGCTATTGCCATAGTTGCCCTTCTCAGGAGAAAGAGTGGGAGCAGGGTTGGACACAAAGAAACAGAAGGGTTAGAAGTGAGATTTACTTCACAGTGAAGACCAGAAGCCCATCAAGTTGTGAGGCTGAACTTGGTGCTAACTCTTCTTTTTACCTCCTTGTCCATGTAGGTGGCTCTACTGGTAGCAGCTGAGTTCTGGGAGCAAGGGGACCTAGAAATAAATGTCCTACAGCAACAGCCTATTGTGAGTACTGTGTGAAAGCCAGGCAGGTCAGTTCAGACAGTAAGTCTCAGCAGAGGCTTACAACAAGCAATGCTGCTCTCGGAGTGCTGTGAGTCTGCCTGAAACCACTATGCCTGCCAAAAGCTTAAAGCTATTCAGTGCCTGTGAACCATCAAGGAGTGACTGTACCGTTGGAGACTTTATGCTGGTTCCTTACTGAAAAAATGGAAAATTAAACAGATCAGTCACAGAAGAAAGCAGAGTTTCTAATAAAGAGAAAAACTGTGAACACAAACTTCCTAGGGTCAAGAAATTATTCCTGGTAAATGGGATGGTGTTTCTAACATATCTTTCTCCTGCTATAACAGCAAATAGTAAAATTTGGAACTGGAAGAGCCAGAAGTCATTCCTTGATGCATTTTCCACCTATTTGGTTTGGGTTCTATTTAAGTAGATTTTCATACACTTCCTATACCCACAGTGGCATCACATATGATACAATAATCAACAAGGTCTTTTAAGAATATAAGTTTGCATTCAGCTATGTTTTAGAGAATTGAAAACCTCTTCAACAGTTTATAACATGAACTTTCCCTCAGGTATGCAGTTGAGACACATGCAGGAAAAACTTTCTGTCCTCCTCCTCATTCATAGCAACTCAAATAGCTACCTAAAATTTCTCCTAAAATGGCAAAGGAAATGAGCTCACTTCACTCCACCAGAGCAGAGGAAGAGGGCTGTGATGGACAATCTTTATGGATGGCATGACAGAAATGCCAGTCTGACAAAACAAGGAAGTTTTGGGGAGAAAATAGAGATGTGTTTTTCAATTAAGCATTCTCATGAATCACGTTGAACTTGTGTCCTCCCACAGCCCATGATGGACCGAAGGAAAGCTGCTGAGCTTCCAAAGCTTCAAGTGGGTTTCATTGACTTTGTGTGCACATTTGTCTATAAGGTAAGTCAGGTGCACCCTTGCATACACCATCCTTCTCAAGAGGGATCCAAAGCCTGGGTGGTTGAGTCCCAGTGCAGACACACCACCCATGGGGAGAGGGACAGGTAGAGGAGACAACAGCTGCACCTCTCTGGAGCATTGTAGCATGGTGCCTCTTTGTGCCATTAATGCTTTCTCTTCATGAACCAGCTTCAGAGGTGAGCCGTCAGGGTCTGTCCTGGGGTATGATGAACAGCCACTGCCTCTGCACTGCATTGCACTGACAGGTGTGTTTTGGTTAGGAATTTTCCCGTTTCCATGAGGAAATTCAGCCCATGCTTGATGGGCTGCTGAACAACAGAAGTGAGTGGAAGGCCCGTGCTGATGAGTATGATGCAAAAATGAAAGCTCTGGAGGAAGAGAAGAAAAAAGAGGATGAAAGAATGACTGCAAAGAAAGGTCAGAAAAAAAATTTGCTTTTCATTCCTAACTCAAGAACATATGCAATATTCTCACTGATCTGCAGCAAGCTTTGCTGACACAGTAGAGTTAGATGCCCAGAACAAGTTTCCTAAATTTGATTCCACTGGCAAGGCTGAAGGCAACTTGTCTTCAAACCTGACACCATGACTGGCTGTCAAAAAGGCCACCCACTTAAATTTACAGGAACTAGAGCCTGAGAAACTAGTGAGAATACATTCAGCACAAGTGCCTATGCAGCTGGTGATAGCAGAAGTTCTTTGCGGTATACATCTGTCCCTGGAAAACAGAGGGGAAACATCCCTTTGTACACAGGAGCTGTGACCAGTGTGCTCTCCCACGGGACATGAATCAGGAGTTAAGAAAACCTAACACAGCTCTAGGGAGAACATCTGAGAAATAATGGTTCATCCCATTTGTAGCCCAGATTAGGTACTACCTAGAAGTAAGCAGTAGTGGTAGCACCTAGTAGCAATTAATTTTCGTCAAATCCATTTTTGTTTTTCCATGGCCCAGTCTGCGTAGCACTGAAATCCATCAGCTGTAGTGGGCACTGGAGAAAAGCATGTTTGATAGTCTAAAGATCTGTTTGTCTCTCTGAATGGTGGAAGTAGAAGGTTCTCTTGGGCTCTCCCAAATGTCTGTTCAAATATCTGTCAGAACTTGGTGCCTCCTTTCCACAGAGACTGCATCCGAACTTTCCTTTTATTCCAAACTGGACCAAAATTCCAACAGCCCAAGGTGTGGACATTGCTCAAATGACACCATTTAGAAATTATTAGGGCTGTCTTGATGTTTTATCTCAGTTTAATTCACAGTAGTTAGCTTCAAATATCAAAAGTAAGTACTTTAACTATAATTTGGAAGATTTCTGAAGAATCATTTGCTGAATAAGCAATGGATGTGCATGCAAGAAAGATTTCTACTAACTCTAAAACATGCTTTCCAAGCAGCCTTACACATACAATTGCTTTGCACAGTAGACAGCTCTAGACAGAGTACTATAGATATGACCCATACTGTTCACTGGAACAGCATAGAAGTCCTAAAATCTCCTGTAATGACTAAGAAGGAAATTTATGACTACACCTCTAATTCTGTGCTTCTTTTTTATATGGTAGGTGGGATAACCTGTAATGGAGGAACAGCTCCAGCTTCCAAAACCTGTACCATACTTTAGACCTACTATCAGTGCAATATATGCCACCCAAAATGAGAATGACCATGCTTAAAACAAAAAAATAAATTATCAAGGCACACAAATACATTCCTGATTGGACTGTTCTGATACTTAGTTAGGCTTATGACCAACCAGGAAAGGGCTAGATCTTGTTTGCCTTAATTGCATCTCTTCCTGATTGTAAGGAGCCAGTTCTGTCCTGTCTCTTTCTCCATTTAACGCACCTCATGTCAGATGGCATATGGCAAGTCAGAACAATATTTGGCCCAATAAATCACATTGCAAGACTATGGAAGAGCATTTCTCCTGCACTGAAACACTTCTTACCTCAAAGATGATGGGGATAGTACTACTCCATTCAACTTGATGTGATTGACAATGTATGCAACCATAGCCTGCAGAGTAGGAAAACTGAAGAAGAGCCAAATTTATCATATCTAAGCCTACATCTGTCAGGATACCAGAAGGAAATCGAAGCTTAAGGATAAAGCAAGAAAACTGATCATAGAAAATCCTTGTACTGCTCTAAAATGTTACAATTCCATGTAAATCCAAGAAACACTCAGACAGATAATAGTTCTGCACTCACTTCAAGAATCTGGATAGGTTGCTACCCCAAAGCATGGAACCATTTGTGCAACACTCAGTAGTTGCCTTCTTCAGGAACAAGATCCACACCGTGTGCTAATTCAGGCTTCATTCTTTCACATGTGACTGTAAGAAGATAGTGTTATTGTTTCCCATTACAGTTCCATTTAGAGTTAACCAAGCAACCTGAGTCGTCACATCTCCTAGACTTGTTCTGTTTTGCCTCATACTGCTGATGTTATTTTACACATTTGTTAAGTACCAACCTTTCTTCCTTTCCTCATCCTATTCTGAGATGTGTGGTTTTTAGATTCCCCTCCAGATTTTGAAAGACTGATGACTTGTTCTCTTTAATTTCAGACAAAAGTTAGTTGTCATGTTTATTCATGTGACCATTTTAGAACATTCAATTACAATCTTGTAGCAGTAGAGACACCCGCCTCTGCTCCTGTCTCTTTCTCTCTCTTTCC
>NW_008651296.1:48372-50908 GCF_000695815.1 Acanthisitta chloris
TCCTCTTGCTCCTGCTACCTTCAGGGCTTTACCCTTCAGTATCTTGTTTTGCTTTACAGAAATACTGCAAGTAAAAGGAAAACTAGAGCTATGGTGGTACCTGGTGATCATTTATCCATGTCTCAGTGTAGTAAGCAAGATAGGCTGGAGAGATGGGCTGAGCAGAATCAACTGAAATTCAACAAGGGTAAGTGCAGGGTCCTGCACAAGGGGAGGAATAACCCCAAGTACTAGTACAGGCTGGACACTGACCTGCTGGAGAGCAACTCTGTGGAGAAGGACCTGGGGGTCCTGGTCGACATCAAGCTGTTCATGAGTCAGCAGTATGGCCTTGTGGCCAAGAAGGCCAATGGAATCCTGGGATGTATGAAGACAAGTATTGCCAGCAGTGGAGGGAGGTCATCCTGGCTCTCTACCCAGCCCTTGTGAGGCCTAACCTGGAGTATTTTGTCCAGTTCTGGGCTCCTCAGTACAAGAGGGACATGGAGATCCTCAAGCAGGTCCAGTGGAGGGCAATGAAGATGATTAAGGGTCTGGAGTACCTCACTTACAAGGAAAGGCTGAAGGAGTTGGGCCTTTCCAGTCTCAAGAAGAGACAACTGAGAGGGGATGTCATCAATGTATACAAGTACATGAACAGGAAATGCCAAGAGGTTGGAGCCAGGCTCATCTCAGTGGTGCAAATCAATAAAACAAGAGATAATGGGTAAAAACTAATGCACAGGAAGTTCCACCTAAATACGAAGAACTTCTTTACAGTGAAACTCACTGAGCACTGGAACAGATCGCCAAGAGAAGTCTTGGATTCTCCCTCTCTGGAGGTATTAAAGAACCATCTGGATGCAATCCTCAGCCATGTGCTTCAGGATGGCCCTGCTTGAGTAGGGAAATTGGACCAGACGGGCCATTGTGGTCCCTTCCAACCTAACTGATTCTGTGATTCTGTAATCCTCTACCGCTATGCAGCAATTCAGTGAGAGGCAATTTGTCTTTCAGGAAAAGACAGAAACCTGTCCACTTGCATGAAAGCCAAATATGCCACTTCTAATGATTCCATGCTGTGTCTCAGTTTCATTAAGAGTCATACAAACATAGAATGTCAAGCATTGGGAGGGACCTTAAAGATCATGTAGTCCCACCCCCCACCCCACCCTGCCCTGCCATGGGCTGGGACACCTACCACTAGACCAGGCTGCTTAAGGCTTTATCCAATCTGCCCTTGAATTCTGTCAGGGTTGGAGCACCCACAACCTCCCTGAATGACCTGTTCCAGTATCTCACCACTCCCACAGTAAATAATTTCTTCCTAATATCTGACCTAAATTTCCCATCTTTCAATTTATGCCCAGTACTCTTTGTCCTATCACAAAGGTTCCTGACTAAGAGTCCCTCTTCAGCTTCCCTATAGGCCCCTTCAGATACTGGACGGTTGCTATGAGGTCTCCATGAAACCTTGTCTTCTCCAGGCTGAACAGCCCCAACTTACTCAGCCTGTCTTTATAGGGAAGGTGCTCCTGTCCTCTTATCAGCTTTGTGGCCTCCTCTGGACTTGCTCCAACAGTTCCATGTGCCTCCTATGTTTGGGGCCCAAAACCATACACAGTACTCCAGGTGGGGTCTCACAAGAGCAGAGAACCATGCAGGAAGCTTTCATCATACAGCAGGTGAAGTCAAACAAATTTTTGTTGTTCTATTTTTTTATTGGGAAAATGCTGCAAGGTTATTGTATTGCACTAGTGAGCACTAGGCTTCTGAAGATCACCACAAGACACTGTACTCCTGAATGCTGAGAAAAGTTCCTTATGTCCCCAAATGTCTTCTGAGAAATAAAACCAGGAGGCCAATCTTCCTGCCTTCTGTGCCCAATGTGAAGCACTCAGAGCACCGCAGGTTGTTCCAGCAGGGCTTCTCACACAAGGAGCATGGGGTGGCTGCCCAGCACACCCAGCAGTGCTGGTAGGACCCAGGTCTGTGGGTGATGGTGCCCCATTGAAGCACATGCACCTGGAAGCACAGCTCACCTCTCACAGCATCGAGGTGATAGATTTCTGAAGGGGAGCACACACATTTGCAGAAAGCTGTCCTTGGACACACAGAGTGTGGAGCCAGTGGAGAAGGCTATTTCTTACCCTTTGGCCACTTCTGTCAGGGATAGCAAAAAGTGTTTCTATAAATACATCAACAGCAAAAAGAAGGGCAAAGAAAACCTTCATTCCTTGTTGGACATGGGAGGGAACTGAGTGACCCAAGATGAGGAAAAGGCTGAGGTACTTAACACCTTCTTTGCCTCAGTTTTTAATAGTAGGACAGGTTGTCCTCAGCACAAATGGCCTCTAGAGCTGATAGACAGACATAGGCAGCCAAACAGCCCCCATGAAATACGAGACGAAATGATTAGAGATTTGCTTAGCCGCTTGGGTCCTCACAAATCTATGGGACCGGATGGGATCCATCCCAAAGTGATGAGGGAGCTGGTGGAAGAGTTCCCCAAGCCTCTCGCCATTATTTACCAACAGTCCTGGCTCACTGGGGCGGG
>NW_008651296.1:50981-51217 GCF_000695815.1 Acanthisitta chloris
TGCAGTGGTTTGAGTTCACAGAGCCAGAAGTGCACAAAGCCAGAGCAAGGCTCAGGCACCTACAGGATGGGCAAGACTTCAGACCCAGCCAGCATGGGTTTAGGAAGGGCAGGTCCTGTCTTACCAACCTGATCTCCTTTTATGATCAGGTGACCCACCTGATGGATGAGGGGAAGGCTGTGGATGTTGTCTACCTGCACTTCAGCAACACCTTTGACACCATCTCCCATAGCACA
>NW_008651297.1:0-768 GCF_000695815.1 Acanthisitta chloris
CCCTCGCAGGGGCTGGATCTGGTTGTGTGTATGAGATGCACTTGCAAGAACCAGAGGAGGGCTGGATCCCCTTGAAAAGGGGGCTGGATTCCATTGCAGGGGGGCTGGATCCCCTTGTAGGGAGCTGGATCCTGTTGCAGGGGCTGCATTCCCATGCAGGAGGCTGGATTCCGTTGTGGAAAGGGCTGGATCCTGTTGTATTTACGGGGTGGATATGCAGGAACGAGAGGGGCTGATCCCCTTGGGAGGGGGCTGGATTCCATTGCAGGGGGCTGGATCCTGTTGCAGGGGCTGGATCGTGTTGTGTGTATGGGGTGCACTTACACTTAACCAGGGGAGGGCTGGATTCCTTTGCAAGGGGCTTGATCCCTTGCATTGTGGGTGGATCCCCTTGCAGGGTAGCCGAGGGGACTGGGCCAGGGGGCAGCTTGGTTTGGGAAGGCTGTGCTGAGGGGAGGAGGCTTTATCGTGACGGGAAGTCACAGAATTGGAGGGGGGGAACTGCGTGCAGGGGCACCCTAAGGACTGGGGGCTTCCTCTGTCCCCAGGAGAGGCTCAAGGGTTCGGGGTGCAGACACCCTGCCCCCCAAAAAATGGCTTGTCATGGTGCTGGTGGGTGCGAGGTCAAGCAGGTGGGACCTGTCAGGACCCCCCAGTCTGTCACAGACCTCCCCGGGGTGCAAAAGGCACCTCTGACACGTCTTTCTCTCCTTGTCCCCCTCCAGCATCCGAGTGGCCCCCCCAAAACACCAGCAATGCCGAGGGGAG
>NW_008651298.1:0-6035 GCF_000695815.1 Acanthisitta chloris
TATTAAAGAGATGAGGCACTTCTTGCCACTTTCCTATAACTACAGAAATAATAATGTTATGAGAGCCAGGTTGCAGGGCAAGCAATGCCCAGATTTCTTTGTGTGGAAGTAAGGTATTCTTGAATCAGGTTTATAAGGATGACAGGAGGAACAGAAAGAAAATTGAATTATAGGGAGAAATCTCTGAAATGGTAAGAAAAATGGCCTGTGTGGAGTAACTCACCCATGTGCAAGCTGAAGACCATGAGGTCTTCTCAGACATGAAAATCAGTTTAAACTCAGTTCCATAGGAATGTTTCTTTTAAAGGAAGTCAAATCAAACTGAGCAAAATCTACTGTATCATCTGAAAGGCTCTTTGATGTGGAAATAGATCTGATACTGAGCAGGACCAAGTGATAGAAACTTGCAGATACCCAGTGCTTTTTATGCAATGCCAGCTGGTGCTTAAAGGCCTTAAGCAATCAGGGCTAAAATACAGTAATATAACTTCCCTGTTCCAGGCTTTAGTTGCTCTTTTTCATGAGGTTTGCAAATTTTTCTAATAAGATAAAAAGCTATCAAAATTATCAGTGGCAACTAGTCCCCTTTGACAAAGGAGTGAAAGCTCCAAGTTGTCATTAAAGTTGCTTGGACTTGAAATGTTTAAAATCAGAAGATGCACATGGAGTTGGCTGTTAGCTGAAGTGTTTCTTTTTCTTCTTTCCACAGATCTCGAGCAGTATAAATTTGTTGACAGTGAATTGATAAACTGCACATTTTTTCACGTCAGGACAGGATGCCAGATTTCTTTTGATGATGACTACAGTGCCTACTGGATCTACTTTGTTAATTTCCTGGGAACTTTGGCAGTGTTACCAGGGAATATTGTGTCAGCTCTCCTGATGGATAGAATTGGACGGTTAACGATGCTAGGTAGGGGTTTCACTTTGAAACAGGGAACAACACCAAGATATTTGGTTCAGAGAAATGTAAAATGTTCCTGCTGCAGATACTTCGTGTGGCATCATAAATGCTGATTTTAAAAGCCTCCAGTTGAAAATCTCTAGGTAAAAACAGTTGTGTAGCCACCTCTGCTGTACCACAATAGGAGTCATTGCTCTTTCGTGCTGATATTACAAGACAATTACTTAGGCATTTAGAAAGAGATTTTGGAGAGTGTTGACCACTGGTTTATCTTTGCTCCAGCTCAAAGGAAAACGAGGTGTGCCCAGGTGACGCTCAACCAGTGAAGCAACTCCTTGGAAGTATCAGCAGTCCTTTGTCTGTTATCTGTTTTGCAAAGGAACACAGATGAAAGTTATCTCCTGTGGATTATCTGCAAAGAGAAATCTGTTTTCAATTTACTTAAATAACTAGGTGGTAGTTCATTGTCTTCATTTTCTAGGAGACCATCTCTATATAAATACAATTCCCAGTCAGTGTTTTTATTGCCATAATATATGATCAGGTTTCATGTAGTTGGAGGACATGATGAACAAAGAAGAATGGGGGTGGTTTTCCTCAGGCAGCTTGCTTTGGGAGTTCAGAGATGGTTCCAGCTTAATACTTTATGGTATTTCTTAATACTTGAGGAGTTAACGATTTTTTCTACGGGCTCTTTCAGCATTTGTCTCCTCAACGGGTCTTACCAGCAGAGGACATCCCTTTAGTTTGTAACTCAAATATTTGGGTCACTTACTTACCTACACTGTGTATATAGAAGCATTACACCAGACAATGATTATTCTTTAGATGCAACTTCACTTCATGTTTGTTTTGCCTGCCTTGTACCTAGGTGGTTCCATGGTTCTCTCTGGCATCAGCTGTTTTTTCCTGTGGTTTGGGACCAGTGAATCCATGATGATAGGTATGCTGTGCCTCTACAATGGCCTCACCATCTCAGCATGGAACTCTCTAGATGTCATTACTGTGGAGCTGTATCCTACAGACAGAAGGTATGTGCAGATACACCTCCTCTAACCTCACTGACACCATATGGACCAGTAGAAATGGCAAATAGAAATGGTTACATATGAGCTTTACAGATGATGTTTTGAGTGGAATAAATAAATAATTTGTCTTAAGAAAAGCAAGGGGGAAAATTAGGCTTTTTTAGCTATTTAGTATGTATTTGGCATCACATATCACCTAATCAGTAAAATAACAAATGCAGATTCATACGAAAAAAGAAAGTCTAACTGCTACTCTCATTTAAAGCACAGCTAAGGAGAAGTATTTCTGAAAACAATAGTGGAATGTTTCTGAATTTCACCTAGTTCAACTGGCTGTGAAGGCAATAGTTGGTCCAAACTAGCAATACTGCTGCATTTGTCTGTTGACTGTGAAATCATAAAATCATAGAATTTTGGGAGTTGGAGTGGACCTTACAGATCATCCAGTCCCAACCCCCTGCCCCGGGCAGGGACATCTCTTCACTAGAGCAGGTTGGTCAAGGCTTCATCCAGCCTGGCCTTGAACACCACCAGGGTGGGGCTTCTCCTGCGTCCCTGGGCAACCTGTGCCGGTGTCTCATCACCCTCACAGGGAAAAACTTTTTCTAATACTTAGCCTAAACGTCCCCTCCTTCAGTTTGAACCCATTACCCCTTGTCCTGTCACTGCAGTTCCTAACACGGAGTCCCTCTCCAGCTCCTTGTAGGCCCTTCAGAGACTGAAAAGTTGCTCTGAGGTCTCTATGCAGCCTCCTCAGCTCCTTGTAGGCCCTTAAGATAAGTTGCTCTGAGGTCTCCACACAATCTTCTCTTCTCCAGGCTGAACAGCCCCAACTCCCTCAGCCTGTCTTCATAATGGTGGGAATCATGATAAAAATCACTGCCTAGAGCTGAACAACATCTGCTGGAAGAGACTGTGGGCTTGAACCACCCTGAGCCGCTGATCAGTCTGCTATGAATTTGCAAAATCTGCAGGGCCAATAGGAGTGCACATACTCAGCATTAAGTGGGTACAAAATTGTCTTGACTCTGACAGCTCTTGACTTTTCAGGGCTCTTGCAGGAAATATCAGGACAGTTTTCATGTCCTTCAAGCACTGCTGCTAGATGACATGGGTTGGGTTATTTTCAGACGCAGGGCACTTCTTAATCTTGATCTTATGTCACTTAAAGGACAGAAGGAAGAACCGGTGGGTCATAGTCTGTTGTATGTCAAGTGTAAAAATGTAAAAGCTGCATTTTCTTGGATAGACTGGGATATTTTTCCCCTTTCAACTCCCTAAAAGAAACTATGTAAAATCACCCAGTTCCTACCTAGGCACAACACGTTCTTTCTCCTGTCACAGTGCTATTTGTTATGTCATTCACTGGAAGTTTTAAATGCAGTGAGAAATATTTCCAGTTTATAAATGTGTGATGCCTTGCTGGCAGGGCTAAGTTTTTGGGAAGAGGTGCAACTGGCTTTAGTGTTGTCCATCAGGAGAGGAAAGGTGTAGGCTGGCTTCTCTGTTTTCTTTTCATTGGCATTTTAGAAATACATTCTGCTTCAGACAATAAATTGATGTCCACCGTTGTGATTATATCAAATAGCAATCCTGGGCTACTTAGGATTCCCAAGCACTAAGCGTTAATATTAAGTGCTAGTGGTTTTATTACACCTCAGGAAATTGCTCTTCTGGCAAGAATTATTCCATCCTCCAAACTCTATGATATAATTATAATAAATATCCTGTAGAAATAGCTGTCTTTTAGGTATTTCTGAATGTAGCAGCAACGTATGTTTTCTTAAAGTAAAGGAAAATAATTGGAAAAGCTTTGGTGTTAATGGAAGGGAAAGCATCACTGCTGGGAACAATAAAAAGAGTGTAACTGATATCTGTCTATCTATCTATCTATCTATCTATCTATCTATCTATCTATCTAATTATCTATCTATCTATCTATCTACACAGATCCCAGGGCATTTGTATTTGTAGCTAATGGTGCTTTTAATAGATTCTGATAACTTTGGGATTGTAGCAAGTTCTTATCCATTTTTTTTTTCATTTAAAAAGCTTGTGCATGCAGTAATACCTGTCTGAAATTCCACCTCAGAGACATACTTGAAGCTGAGGTGTGGTGGGCTTTTTTCATGACTGATCAGAGAGAATACTGGTCTCTTTGTATTATTAGTACAGAAAGGCTGATAGGCCAAATCTACCTGTGCCAGGAAAGACACTGCTGACATGTAGTGTAGATGAGGGGTTTTTTTTCCAGTTCTGAAAATGATAGAACTATCACTGGTAGTTTTTTTAAGCTGGGTTATAAGTAAACAACCAATTCTAGACTGTTTTTCAGACTGGAGCAAAGCTACTTCATGTTTCACAGAACTATTTGAAAATTAATACCTGCAGGACTCAAATAACTTGCTTCCCAGAATCTGTTCTCGGAATTTTTTTTTCCAGAACAGCTGCAGTTTAACAACCAGCATTGCCCACCTATTATGGTCCTGTCGTTCCTTCTCAGACCCCTCTGATCCTCAAAGCCAGGCACAACTCGCTGCAGTTTGCTGGGAATTTCCAGCTTCTGCAAGTAGCTGTAGGGCTGAACAGCCTTTCCAGGCACATATGGTGCACAAAACTGCCTGAACTGTTTTTGCCTATGATGTCCTTCATCCTTAAAATGAAGCACTCTTTCACGACTAAGCTGCACCCAGAGTGAACCTAGTCCTGCAATTGGCTTCCAGTTTCCCCTCAAAAGGCAATCTGGGCACAAAATCTTTGCTTTCTCTGTCACTGTTTTATTCTTTTGCTTACTCCCCATCAGTGAAATGACCACGATCAAGCAGCAAAGGGCAGCTGGAAGTGAAGTGGGTGGGAAGGAGGGCAGTTCATGCTACCTTGCACGAGAGGCTAGGCTGGGTAGCCCCTCCTTTTCCTCCTACACTAATCCTCTTGGAGACCAGCCAGTTGTTGAACCACTGAGGCTTTGCCGGTGTTGTGCAGTGTAATACAAAAGGTGTTTCATAAATCGTACTCCAGGTTATTTAGGGATCACACTGGCGTTTTGCCAGGTCAGAGTGTGGTGAGCAATTTGGCCGTGCACAGTCTATGTGATCCAGGGCACACGTTTCAGTTTCTACTTCATCAGCTTCCTGCACAGCAGAGTTAAGGTTGCTTCAAAATCTTAACAGACTTAGATTCTCTGTGAATTCACACTCATCTACATATTCAGATTTCAGTTAACTAATGCCTGGAATGGAGGTAATAAAGTAGTTTGTCCACCTTCTTGAGGAGTACTTTTAAATTTTACACCATTTTAGTTTGGCTTTTTACCTGTGTGTTCTTCATAAAACTTCATTTGGTTTGTACAGCTGTTGAGATGAGAGAAGTTAGAGGCTGTACAGATTTCAAGTGGTTCTCAGGTAGATGACAAAGCTGTGTTAAAAGGAGAAATTATATTACTAGTGCTAGTCATAGGTAGGTTTCTGTCTTCCAGATAACACACATGGAGTAATGAATAATGATTTAATAATATAATACTATTTTTTTAACTTTTCAGTGCACAGATTTTAAAGGACACTTATGACAACTAGATATAAACTAGGTGATTTCCAATTAGCAATTAAATTAACCCAGCTCCATGATTTAAAGAACTTGTATTTTGTCTCATCTTTTACCTTATCTTCATAATGGGCTATGATGCTCTGGACTAGTCATCATAGAATCTTAGAATCATACAATTTACAGGTTGGAATGGACCTTACAGATCATCTAGTCCCAATCCCCTGCCCTGGGCAGGGACATCTCCTCACTACATCAGGTTTCTCAAGGCCTCCTCCAGCCTGGCCCTGAGCACCACCAGGGTTGGGGCAGCCACCACGTTCCTGGGCAACCTGTGCCAGTGTCTTACCACCCTTACAGGAAAAACCTTTTTTCTCACATCCAACCTAGACTTTCCCTCCTTCAGTTTGAACCCATTACCCCTTGTCCTATCACTGCACTTGCTAACACAGAGTCCCTCTCCAGCTCCTTGTAGGCCCTTCAGATACTGAAAAGTTGCTCTGAGGTCTCCACACAGTCTTCTCTTCTCCAGGCTCCACAGCCCCAGCTCCCTCAGCCTGTCT
>NW_008651298.1:6117-10121 GCF_000695815.1 Acanthisitta chloris
CCATAGTCAGGAGGCTCTGAAAAGTCGTTGCTCAGTTGTAACCCTCTTGAGGGCTAAACCAAACTATTCCATAGCCTTGGAAACACTGTTCTCAAGGAGAGTTAATACGTGCCTTGTGACCACTTTTGAGCGCTCCTAGAGTGCTTCCCTATTTTTCCTTCATAAACTTTCAATATTTTCCATCCACTGCTTTGAAGGGAGGTGATGTAGAAATTGAGGCATTGAGGAGAAAGTTATTGTTAAACACAACATTAGTGTTGTCCATCAGGACAATGCTAGTCACTGAGTGTTTTGGAAGGAGGAACAGGCTGAAGGTGTAACTTCCGCTACATCTATAGGTGCCTAGCACTTCAGCAACATCGCCCTGAAGGGGCTAAGCTGGGCACCCAGAAAATATGAAATGCATAGTTAATGACCATTTATTTAGCTCTGAGTGACTTGCTTGCATCATATGTGAATTCTTTGGCAGGGGTAGGGATTTTATCCTTTCTCCTGACAGCACTCAACTACCTCAATCATGATCCTGCTTTCTCATGTTGCAGTCCCCAGCCTTATTCACAGTGCACCTTCCAACTTCTCTAGCAGATGAGGGAAACCAAGTTTCCTTCACTACATTTATATTTTACCCTCAAGTTCTCTTTGTTCTTTGCATTGGCAGAGTGATGTGGAAAAAAAAATACCGTGTGATGAGGTAATTATGACTTGTGTTGCAATGTGTGTGCCCAGGGGGCCTGCAATAACATTGCACATTTTCCTAGCTCTGCCTGTAATATAAATATGAATGGGAGAGAGTTAAAGTTCTCTGAAGAAGAAACATTAGGAGATTTTTATGACCTTAAAATGCAATTGTTACTTTCACATAAATGATAAGTATTTTCTTGTGAACTAACTTGGGAAGCACTAAAGTTATGAGCCAAGATTCTCATCAGGGAGTCGATACCAAAACCTAAACAGAAAGTGGAATAGAAATAGGTCATCTCCCACAGAGTAAATCAAGGTCAGATTGCATCAGAGAACCAACAATTCATCATTTTACTACAGCTGCCGGACATCTGGGTTTGAATCTTCTCCAGGAATATTTAGAACTCAAGGTGTGCTGTAAATGAAGTCATCCTGTTTTGCCATTTTCTAATACCTCTGCAATAAGTTCATAAGGGTTTGACCATAATTAAGAAATAAGTCTCCTATCTTCAGTTCACAATATTTGATTTTTTCTCTTCTTCTTGAGCCCTAAGGATCTATTAACAGAGCAATAAATATTATTCACAGGGTGTCTTAGGTCCAACGTTCTATTGTTGTGGCTACCAGAGAAGAAGTTTTCTATTCTTTTGAGTCATAACAGGAGCCATTGACTCACAGGAGATTTCCTGACAGCTATTTTCTACTGCCATCCTGTGGATGTGGTTCAACTGCATTTTGCTGAAATTTCATGCCGATGTTTGTAAGGCATGACATGCCAAACCTGTGCAATGCTGTGGGCAGGAGTCCAAGGCAGGAAGGCGAATTCCAGTTTTACTTGCACACTGAGCACTGTAATTGGTATGGGTATGATATGCATCTCTGTTCTCTTTCTTTTTCTTACAGAATACAAAATAGCTGGACATTAGAGAATTGTCCATAGCACATTCATAATCTGTTTTAATATATTGCATATTACCAACGCTAACAAAAGTGATATTCAGAGGGGTTTTTGGAAACTTGCTGGGTAGGCTCTGCACTAGTTCTGGCAAGAAAGATAACAAATACTTGTGCTACACATTCAGTAGGACTCTGTAGCGGGACAACAAAGGTTTTAGCTACTCTATCAGCAGTGGAAAAGTGGATCTGAAGTATTTTATGTAGGAATATAAGCACCTGGTCTAAGAAGGAGCATATGTGGCAATCAGGAAACAAGCTCTTTTAATCTAAAGGCTTGGATAATCCCTCTATTTTTAACTGTTTGAACTCGTGCCATTTTTATGTGGGTCTTGGGTGAGCTAAGTGTTTTTCATTGTCACAGCTTTTTCAGCAGCAGAAGGTAAATGCATTGGGAAAAATTCCCTTCCAGTAACATCCAGATTTCTCTAAGTCCTGACATTTTCATTAAAAACTTCCCCATTTTTCTCCTATTAATACTAAAATCTGTATCTGTTATTTTTAAGACAATCCTAAATTGATTCACCAGCATTTTCTTACTGATGTGCCTGAAGGATTTAATGGCATTGTCTGGCAGGACAACAGATTGTTGCTACTAGTCTCCCTTGACCAGGAGTAAGGACTACTCATGGATACAAAATGACATTTTTACTGCCAGTGTTTGCCCAGTAACTGATCCACATAAAGAAAATAGGTGTGTATACAAATGGCCCTGTGCCCTTGAATTTTTTTCACGTAATTCATTCCTGATGCTGAGATGACATACTGCATTTCTTTGATCATTTGCGGGCACTCTAACACTTTCCTGAGAAGTTGTAGCAGAGACTGTACTAATACTGCAAGAGAAGACTATGATCTTATATGTGTGTGACTTGCAGCATATTTACTTCTTGGTTATTTTTACTCCCCTGGATTCAGCAGAATTGATTATAAAGGCATGAATTAATACAGATTTTAACCGATTTGAACTGCAAACATTGCTCTAAGAAAGATGTTTAAGAACCCAGGAAGTCTGAATTTGCTATTCCTAGAGTTCAACAATTGTTTGAACACTTTGTTCTGACTACAAGTATGCAACAAATTCACATTCAAACACAGTGTCAACTTTTCAATATCTTAAGGGCCTACAAGGAGCTGGAGAGGGACTCTGTTAGGAACTGCAATGATAGGACAAAGGGTAATGGATTCAAGTTGAGGGAGGGGAAGTATAGCTTAGATATTAGAAAAATGTTTTTCCCTGTGAGAGTGGTGAGACACTGGCACAGGTTGCCCAGGGACGTGGTGGCTGCCCCAACCCTGCCAGTGTTCAGGGCAAGACTGGACGAGGCCTTGAGCAACCTGGTGTAGTGAGGAGGTGTCCCTGCCCAGGGCAGGGGGTTGGGACTGGATGATCTGTAAGGGCCATTCCAAACCCTTAAATTCTATGATTCTGTTAAAACTGAAGGGTGTGAAGGCAGAAAGTTGAACAGTGACGATGCTTTTCAGGTACAGGTTGCAACGACATTTTACTTTAGCCTGTAAAAATCTCATTGCTCTTGCCAACAATGAGCTTATTTTAGGCAAAAGGACATGCCCGAAATCTGCTTAAAGATTAAAAGATTGAACCTCTTCTGGGTTGTTCATTTTGTATCATCAGGACAGCCAGGGGCAATAAAAATAGGCTTACTTTGTCTTACTTTTATTTGTTTATAATTTGATAACACTAATAGGATAACCCTAATAATGACCCCTTACAATCAGCAAAATTCTCTAAGTGCATTTACAAACAGGACTGCTTTTTTAGTGCCAAAAAATTACCTTAATTTTTCTCAGAAAGAAGAGGTATTGTATTACAAAATTATTTTAAGTTTTAATAAAGTAATCTTGGATATGTAACCCGCAATAGATATAAAGCACAGTGGCATCTGTAGCAGCCAGCACATGGAAACAAATGGTTCAAATTGCCCAGAAAATTATATTCAGACCCTAACTAGTTGATATAAGCAGCCAACATCTGCGAAACAGCTTACCTTTATAAGGTAGTATAAAACAACACTAAATATAAGTAAAGCATCCCCATATGTTTTGTGCTATTGCTTTTCCAAATACTTCCTGCCTGTATCTCTCCAAATTTGCTTTAGCTAGGTCTGTGTATTCTTTGAGGAGTTCTAGTATCACTGAATATACCCAGGCTGTTGACAACTAGGTGTCTAATTTCTCTGTGTGAACGCTGTTTGGTTTATTGCTGTTACTGTTTGGAGGCAAGTTTGATTTTACATCAGCACTGGCAACTGAAGAACTCATATTTACGTATGTGGGCACTGATCACAACCAGTGACCACCGTAACTTTAGAAATACTTTCTGTGCATAAATGAGGCTGAAATTAGAA
>NW_008651298.1:10204-18305 GCF_000695815.1 Acanthisitta chloris
AGCTGCTATCTATTGTTATCCTATCACATCAGCTTGGTTTTCCAGTCCAGTTGTGTTGTTTTTTACCTGCTTGTGATACAGTCTATTTTAACACAGCCTTTCCTCTTCATGATCCTCCCTCCTACTGGCACACTCTGTGCAGCCCTTCAGAAAGACCTCATCAAGTTAGAGAGATGAACAGAGAAGAACCATCTGAAATTCAAGAAGGGCAAGTGCAGAGTCCTGTGCCAGGATAGGAATATCCCCATGCATCAGTCCAGGCTCAGGGCTGACCTGCTGGACTAGAATGATGCTGTTTGGGCAGGGAGGTTGGACCAGATGACCCACTGTGATCCCTTTCAGCCTTACCCAGCCTGTGATTCTGTGATTCTGTGAACCTTAGAAGATGCATTAGTCTCGAGCATCTTCCCTCTCAGTAGCTACCCCCTATCCTGGGTAGGCTTCCTCCACATATTCTGGACTTTATCTGCCCCTGTAGTGCAAATGTTTCTTCAGTAGAAATTTGATTGTCTTCTCATAGTCTTTGGAAGATTACTCCAGTAGTGTTGCTCTTTGCTGCTTCCTTTAGCATATCTCATCTTCTTCAGACTGATACCTCTAAAAGTCATGCTTAAAACAGACAAATTTTAACTTGCTCTGAGGAAGGTGTTTTCAAGGAACTGCTGCAAATGCTTCTCTGTCAGAAATCTTCAGAAGCAACACTTTCAAAGCTTCCTCATCTGCTGCTCTCAGCAGTGTGCTGTCTGGCAGCCCACAGGGATCTGGACTGTCAGAGGGGAGAACATGGCACTTTCAAAATGAGTATCTCCAGGACGTGCATGTTTAGCCTTTCTTGGCACTAGATATTTTGTATAAGTACTGCAGGTACTCAGGTTTCTCAATCAAATTTAGAGAAAACAAATAAGTAAAGAATTTGAACATTCAGGAGAATCTGAGTCTCTTCTGCTTGTTTTTTCCCCACAATTTTTTTCTGGGTAGTTTCTACCCTGCCATCAAATGACCTGTCTTCTCTTCCTTAGATATCACCAGTGCTTATTGTCATGCATTGCCTGGATTGATGCTGTGTTTTACACAAAGAGGAGTTGTGCTTATTTCAGACAAAACAGCAATTTCTTTGCTAAATCTCAGGCATTTTAAAGAGGTTGAAATACTGCTGTGGGCTGGAGGAGACATATTGCCAAACTAGTAACAAATATATTACGATTATAATCATCCAGTGAAAGGAAATTATTTGTATTTGTCTCAGATTTAGAAAAGGTATATAATACACAGAGCTGACACTGGAACAGTAACAGGTCTTCCGATTTTACACCCATAATGTTGTAGGCAAGAGACTTTGGTCTGCAACCATGGAAAAATGGATATTTAACATAATGGAAAAATAGTTTTTGAGGGTGTTTTGAAGGAAAACTTTTCAATTAGTGTCTTAATTCTGTTCTGCATACATTGATTTAAGAATTTGACACTAAAGGTACCAGTATTTCAAAATGGCACATTCTGAATGTTCTTCAGGTTCTGGAGTTGACTCTGTGGGTTAACTAGAGTTCTGGTTCCTAGAGCAAACTAGACTGATTTAGAAACATACCAGAAGGATCTAGACCTGCCTTCATCATTCTTGTGGTGCAGTGTCCTCAAATACACCAGGACTGGTATTATTCTAAAGCACAGTATTCAGACAGGGCGTGGACAGAGCTGAAAACCCCTGGTCCTGTTCAGCTATACTAGAGAGAAATTTTTGCCTCTCCCCTAGTATACAACTTGGATGTAGGACACCAAAGGGTCTGACTGATAACACTATTGAGTCCAGATTGCCAAAGAGAATCATAGAATTTAAGGGTTGGAATGGACCTTACAGATTATCTATGCCCAACCCCCTGCCCTGGGCAGGGATACCTCCTTGCTACTTCACATTGCTCAAGGCTTCATCCAGCCTGGCCTTGAACACTGACAGGGGTTGGACAGCCACAACATCCCTGGGCCACCACCCTCACAGGAAAAATCTTCTTTCTACTATCTAACCTAAACTTCCCCTCCTTCAGTTTGAATCCATTTCCCCTTGTCCTGTCACTGCAGTTCCTAACACAGAGTCCCTCTCCAGCTCCTTATAGGTCCTTCAGATATAGTAAAGTTGCTCTGAGGTCTCCATGCAGTCTTCTCTTCTCCAGGCTGAACAGCCTCAGCTCCCTCAGCCTGTCTTCATAGGGGAGATGCTCCAGTCCTCTTATCGACTTTGTGGCCTCCTCTGGACTTGCTCCAACAGTTCCATGTCCTTCTTAAGTTGAGGACACCAGAACTGTGTGCAGTATTCTATTCATGAGAGCAGAATAGAGGGGAAGAATCACCTTATTTGACCAGCTGGCAAGGGCATAGAAGCATAGAAGATGAACCGTTGACACTCTGGATTGTGGCCATGCCCATCAGTTGGTTGAGACAGAGAATCTCTTCTCCCTTAATATAATGGTTTGCTGTTTTCAGAATCAGAAAACAGTTCTGTGAAGAGTGTTGAGGAATTCAATCCTTACTCTCAGCCAGGATCAAGTCTGCTTACTCAAGTTGATTCTGTGGGCTTCTCTTTAGGATCTCCAGTAGAAGTTCCTCAAACTAGCTAGGAATTCAGTCTACATCTGAGCATGGGACTTCTTGCTTTTCCTCACATGTGCCTCAGTAGAGTAACTAGGGCACTTTTCAGTCACTCAGACCACTAGCATTTCTATTAATCCCTGTTGTTTAGACTAGGACCTTTTAATCACAGTGCTTAATATTAACAAGAAGGAAACGTTTTGTTCTGAAAATCAGGAAATCTGTCTTCCTGATTCTTACAATTTTATCCCAGCAAGCACAATGTGAGCTCTACATGGTCCTTCTCTTTCCTTTCTAAGATATTTTGAGAAGTGTTAGAGATTTGGTGAGCAGTCCTAATATCATACAGTTATTTCTGTTAGGACAGTTTCAGGGTGTATTTCTGCATCTATGGATCATACAGTCATATCAAAATGCAGTTTATGAAAATGATGGCAGTTTGCATAATACATCTATGCATGGGGCTACCAAGCAGCTAAAATACTTTACTTCAGACTACTGAAATCACACAATTCAAGAGCCCACCTGAACTACCTGTGTCATACTTTCTGTTGGCAGTCTGTTTCCTTTCCCTTTTCTCCAAAGACGAATGTTCACTATTACTGGAGGTCTCATTAGCCTTGTCAAAGAGCGCTGGTTCAACATGCACCACCTGTGAGAAATCCATTTTTATCCAGAGCCCTAAGATGATCATCCTTTAATTAATGACTTCTTTACCAAATCTCCAAGCAGTTCTCTTTTGAGAGCTACTTGACACATCCTGTCTCCTAATCCAACCTTTTAAGTCCTACTGAATTTCTGTTTGCAAGTCCCTGCTCCAGAGGTGTTCTGCTCTACTTCTACGCCAGCGGTACAAACTCACCTATTCAGTGATCTGTTTTGGCCCCTGAGGCAGCAGAATTAATTTGCCTCAACAAAGTGCTGTAGCAGCCAAGCTCTGATTTCACATTATAAACACAAGCATAAATTTGTTGGCTTAAATTGTGTTTAAGATATTGGGGCCATACTGATTTATTCCCACCGAGGATTTGTCTCAGAGGCAAAGGATTTGCCTTTAAGGATTTTTCTCTTTCACCCTTTTTTTAACTTTCTCCTCTTTTCTCTTCTAGGTCAACAGGCTTTGGCTTTTTGAATGCACTATGCAAAGCTGCAGCTGTACTTGGAAACTTAATATTCGGTTCCCTTGTTGGCATCACCAAAGCAATCCCTATTCTCCTTGCTTCTACTGTTCTAGTATGTGGAGGTCTGGTAGGACTTCGACTTCCTGACACAAGAACCCAGGTGTTGATGTAACTGGAAAAACCATTTACTATTTATTTCCTTCTTCATACTAATGTCAACTCTCCTGACTGATGGTGCAAAGGCTTCAGATTCTCAACACGCAGTAGAGTGCTCAAATGTCAGAAATCAAACTCAAAAAGATACTTTGGAGTGGCAGAGGTTTAGAAACCTCCATGTGAAAGTGTTAAATTCCACTTTTGTTTGCTTGCATACATGGCTATTCAAAAACCATTTAACTTCAAACTGCAAAGCTACCTCTTAAAACAGTTTTGGTGACATATCCAGGAAGGTAAAAACCATACTGATTATTAGAGATTTAAAATGCGAGCAGTAACATTACTTAAAGAAAAAAAACACATGCTAAATTTGGCCATGGCATTGTGAGCTTTTGTAAACAGTACAGGCGTGCAAGTCAATTACATAGCAGTATTGGTGCAGAGAATATTAATGTATCAATGCATGCAGCATTAATCAGGAAACTCTACAGATCACATCAGTACTAAATACAGTGACCTTCTACAGCTGTGCTTAGGTGGCAGAAATGTGTGGCAATGACTTCTTCTTGGCAAACATTTTTAGGCAGATTCAGTCTAAAAGTAAAGGCTACTAACTACACAAAATGTTGGCTGAGGAGAAGGCAACAGCTATGTCAGAGAACTTAAAAGTCCATGTAGGGATGCAGCAAAGAGAACAACAAAATTAACATTTTCACTCTTTGCTGCTGATCCTCTAGGAAAATTCTGCTTTATTCTCACTTGTGGCATCTGGAATATTTTTTCTGTTTTAAAACTGAATTTGTCTTACTCCAGGAATGACTCAATACAAGTATTTTGGTTGTTGTATGAGTGAGGAAGAATCAGGCCATTGAACTGTGTGATAAGTAAGATACTTTCAGAGGTTTGTTTGGTATTTAGATGTATAAACGCCTTCATTTTTTCCATAGTTTATACATTTCTTACTGCAACCACTTTGTCAGCTAATGTTTAATAGTTCTAGTGATGTTTCACCACTTAACACTTCGAAGTGTCTCTCTGAAAGGCCATTAAGAAGGAAGCCATGGCAAGGCTGCAGGGAGTGATAATGCTTTTATTAGACCAAGTGCAAGGATGGACAGTAAATGCTGGTAAATGTATTCCTTCTGTGCTGTGGACTGTTCTGGCTTACAGTAAAGTTCTCGTCAGTCCTAATGCTATGCAAAAGGTTACGGGATCTCTTTCAAATGTCAGCATTAAAAATTTAGTACATTTATAAAATCAGCAAAGAAAAGAGGCAGATCTTCTGATGACAGAAACTGGCATTGCTTTCGGTGGAGATAAGACAACCTGTATCAGCTGATGAACTATTCAGTTTCAAGTGTCAAGGAACAAATTTGCTATAAAACATATGGGAAAGTTTATCAGTATTTTTTTTCTGATTATGTCTGGCAACATTTGTTAAGTAGCTGAATTATTGCCAACAAAATCAGACTCTTAGATAAGGTCATCATGTAGCAAGCTAGATTTTTTTTTCAGTAATTTTTTCTGGTTCTTACATGTGAACTTAGATTTGGGCAGTAACATCTATCACTGCATTCTCTGTCAGTCATCGTCTTTGTCAGTAAAAGTCCCTGTAAGAAGATCATCCATTACAGTGAAATTTCACTGTTTAATTTACTGATTTTAGAAATGACATTTTCAGTTACTAACAAATGTTTGTGCTGCTCATTTTAGCACAAAAAATGTTAGCCCAAGATGTGGTTTTCTGCTATTGAATGAGAAAAGCAGTGGAATTAGAAAAGCATGAGTATGGAAAGCTAGGGGCATTGTTTTGGTGTTGATAATTTAAATATGCTACAGTGGGAAAAAAAGTTTAGTGAGTTTACTGTGGAATATTGACAGTCAAGATATTTGAGATTAAATAGTTTATGTTTAAATCCAACTTAAATAAGTCTTTTAAATTTCTAAACTATGCTAAAAAAAAAAGAGGAATAACTATTTTTTACTAAGTTCCAAGGATAGAACGGAATTCTGGCCTTAGTTTTGCATCTGTGACTTTTGTCCACTAGTCATAGCCTTAGCATTATTTCAAGGCTGTTTTCTACAGTGATTATTCTGAGCCCTATTTCTGTGTGCCATTCATTATTAGCATGTGTTCACCTCCTCATACTGCACAGGTTATTTTGAAATCTGAAGCCTCTGTACATATTTGGAGTAAACATCAACAACAAGGGTAAAATATTGCATTGTGTTGCTATGGAGTGTCCACTTGCAGTAGTATCTTCTGTCCATCTCTGCATGTCATTCCCAAAACCATTCAGATACAACACTTGGTGCCACCTGACCAGCTTGGAGGAAATGGGCCACAGAAAAATGAGATTCAGCTTTTGAGGGTTGAAGTATAACACTCTGAAATCTCATGACATATAAAATTAAGTTGATTCCAGTGCTGGTTCTTGTGGTAAATCTTGACTGTGTCGTAAGTGTGTGATTACATCTGGATGAAATGGAATATAGCAACAACAGGAATTAGTAAAGATTAACAAAACTCTGCACTGCAGGGACCTTGCATGGTCCGTAAGTAAAGTGAATGTTCTAAGGTAGGAAAAAGAAAGAAGAATAGTGGATAGAACAATCCACAAACATTTCCAACATATGAAACAAAACCCAAAGTCAGACTTTCCCTAGATGATGAGCTAGTTGGCTCAACAGATTTGAACTAGTGCACAAGCCAGCATCAAAGTTGTTTGAACAAGCAGTAGTTTGTGCTTGACTGCAGTAAGGATTTATCTCAAAAAGACAAACGAAGTGAATCCAATTTCATGCTGTAAGTATCTTGGTGAGAGAGATGCAATCCACAGACTGGAATAGCAGCCCTCAATCTATAGAGATCTGGACACAAATGTTACTCTCATTATAAGCAAAAGTAATTTGACCAGTCGTTAGTGAATCTTTCTTTGCAGCAATCTCAGGTAATAAATATTGGACAGTAGGAATTGCACTTCCTTTTCTATGTCTATTCACTTCTTTCTCACAAAACAATCACTTAATGGCATGGTTAGATCTCTTACATACCAGAGAGAATCAAACTTGATGGCATTTGTGTATGACAGCTATAAAACATATGTAATCAAAACTGCTTAGTTGTATGTTTTGGTCACAGAAACTGACGGACTGCTAACTGGAAGCTCCTGTCAGTCTAAACTGAAGTGGGATATAATTTCCAGTATTCTCCTGAATGCTCATTCCAATGGCAGCAACAACCAAAGGTATAATAGCCCTTGAAAAGAGAGAAGACAGACAGCATTTAGAATGCTATTAACCGTGCTGGTCAGGTACTCTGACATTTGAAAACTGTCCACAAAAGAGACCACATGTTTTAATTTTTGCAAATAAATTCTATTTTAATTAGGTTTACCCCTTAGAGGTTGTCTAATAGTAAAGCAGATTCCTATTTCTTGAAAGCCCCTTACTCATTATGTTTGTATGTTTTAACCAGATTGACTATATCCACCTCAGCACCTTGTTCCTTGGAAGCATGCACTACACACTTGGCGTGCATTGCACTGATTGCTGTGCATGGGCTCCTAGCAGGGGAACCAGGAATGGTTCATGGTGGAGTGCTGAGGATTGATACTGAATGATATACTGTCAAACCTACTTCCTCTATGCTTGATTTTAACCAGTTCCCTTACAGAGTTGTATACTACAAAACTTGGAAACAGGTGAAAAACAGTTAGCCCTCCTTCCTGATGGCTCCAGTAGTCTACTTCTTCCCTCTTGGGAAAGTGCAGCAAAGTTAAGCTTGCTAACTCAAGCTCCACTCGCTTTCCCTGCATGCCACTCTACTCATGCCATTCCAAATTACTTTTCTTGCTAGAGGACCAATCTTAAAGCAAGCCGAAACTCTCTGCTTGTGCTCTCACTTGCTTCTGACTTCTTAGTAACTCTCAGTAAGAAGGTTTACCATGTATCTTTTTCAATTTGGCCTTATCTTTTTAAAATTATAAGGAAATTGGGCTTAAAAGTCCTTCAGAGACTCTTACTCTTTTGAGGCAGCCAGACTTCCCTACATGCCCGTAAGGCTGACCTAATACAAGGAGAGGTCACCTCTCAGAATGTCCCCTCTTGGGCTCCTGCTGTGGGTACAGACATAGGGGAATCTTCTTGTCTGTGCCTCTAGCTCAGCCTCATTTAGAGGAAATGATAATCTGTATTCTTTTCTCTTTTTTCTGACACTATGGAGCCTTATCCTTGTGCAACCG
>NW_008651298.1:18341-31129 GCF_000695815.1 Acanthisitta chloris
AGTGTAACAGCTCTCAGCCCCTCATATGGACAGCCTCTGTGCTCTTTAGGAGCTTTAGCTCTCCTCCCTGTTATGAGTTTTAAATTAATCTTCATTAGTCAGAGAAAGATGTTTACATTCAGTCGCACCTCTTTACCTAAACTAGATGATATCATGCTAATACAACCTACAAGCCATATTTCCTGTTTAATAACCTGGAAATGCAATTGAAATTTCAATCACGATGTTAAAAAATGAGTCCTTGCACTCAGGGGGTCAAAGACACAAGAAGTGAAAACAGAAATGCTGCACTTCCTCTGGTGTTTTGAAAGAAAACACATGTTCGGTAATCATATTCTAGAAGAAAACATGTCTGAGAGACTGCTTTTCCTCTATATTTCCTGCCTTCTTGTTCATTATACTTACTGTAAAATATTAGGTATTTGCCTGCATTAGTACTTTCCAATGCTGCTAGTCCAGGAAATGCAGCATGAAAATACTTTTGCCTACAGTTTCAAGGTAAGACACGGATCAGGCACTGATGTGGAATTAACAGAGACTTGTTAGCCAGAAAATCTGGAGCTCAGTTCAAAACCTGAATTAAATAGAAAGCATCAATTTGTAATGCTACTTGCAGATCTCACTTGCCTTCACTTACCCTCATACAGTCTACAACCAGTCCGTGTGCTGAAGTCAGCCTCATTTGCTTTCTTCCAATGTCGGTAATTTCAACCAGGTGATGCAAAATATTCTTGGATCCACTGTCATTGTCTGCACTCTTTACTTTTATTGTAGTGGTGAATTCCCTTCCTGCAAAGGAAGGATCCTTCAATATTTAGTCCTATTCTAGATGTATGAGATTATCATATGGAACTTCATCCACATTCAGGACCTGTCTTTGATGCGGTGACTTGTCATGGCAAAAGCAGGAAAAAGACAAATTGGGCCTGATTGATTTACTTTTCTTATTTAGTAGTATATTCAGTTATATCCAAAGATGCTGGCCTGCAAGGTGTAACCGTACTGGCCCTTTGAGTACATCCTGTGCAACTAAAAATGAATAAAGCAGTAATTTTTGGCAGTCTCTTCCCACAACATAGGCACAAGCTACATTTACTAAGACCAAAACACTTAGGGAAAAGTACTGTGTAGTTGCTTTCTGGGGTAAACAATCTACCCTGCTTGACAAAGGTCTATAACATATTGCTTGCTTTTTGACCAGTACACAGTCCAATAACCAAAGAATGCAGATTACTTAACAGCAAAAGTATTTGGATGAGAATGACCTGACAAAAAAGTGTTCTTTCCACCCAGTGTATTCATGAATATACATTTTAATGCCACTTAACCGAGGGGATTTGTAGAGACCTTGCTCCTACTCTGGCCATCAACACATCTGAGTTGTAGCCAGACACATCAGCCTAAAAGTGAGAGAGAAAGTGAGAGAGGAAGAGAGCTGGCAGGATGGCTTTCGGCACTCTCTCCACAGCTAGCCACCTAAGCTCATTTCACTTGAATCCTAAAGATCTGCTTTTCTGCTTAGCTTCCTACTTTCTAATTTTGGACATCTACCACTTGCCATTCAGTTTTCACCAGTAGTCCTAACCAAACAAGCTGAAGCTACTTGTTGCTGAAGGACATCTCTCATAAATCATCACAAGCACAGAACTCTGCAAGTGTCCAATATCTTACGTGTTGTTCCAGTTTCATTTGTTGTCTAGAGCTACAGTTGTCAGCTGGCATTTCTCTCTGACAATACTGCATGTATCCTAACTTGTAAGACATGTCTGCTATCCTCTTAATGTCTGCCTTGTAAATATATATATGCCTGTCCCCCACTGGCTGTGTGATAAAACTAATGTGTGACTCTTAATGTAGGTCTGTTTTACCCAGTTAAAAGGTGATCCTTCAAAAGAAAGGGGTCAGGGAAAAATAATAAAATGGAATCAAACTGAATGCAAACCATGAAGAGTAAGAATTCAAGATGTAGACTTCAATTACTTTTATTTTTTCAGATGTTTTCTTTAAATCCTAGCCTGCAGCTATATAATATTGTATATGGTAAAGAAGTATTACACAGAGGTGAATACATATACAGACACACATGTGGGTCAGTACACACACATATGTACACACTCACCTCTCTGTAACACAGGTGGATGTAAGACTTAGAAACCATGTTCTCATCTCAATGACAGTGTTACTTTCTGCACTGTGCATTATGCTTCGAGCACAAATAACATCCTGCTCCATTCCTTGTTCAGAAACCTTTATGTATTCATGCGCAAAATTGTTGGGATGCCAAGATTCATCTCAGCTGGCCATTAGCTTTCAGTCATTGGAAAGGAATTCCTGAAACAGTGAAAAATGAGGTTTGACATAGCTGTTGCCTTCCCCTGCCCACCTAACCAACCCTTCTGCCCTGCCACACTGTGCCAAACAGCAAAACAGCACATCGTGCAAAGGCACTGGTTGTGTTCCAGTGACAAGGAGACACAGCACTCTCAGCTACATAAACTCCTAAAAGCTATGATTTTTGTCTTATTCAACCAAAAGGCCTTCAAAATGGTCCATGGGGATATCAACATGCTAACTTAAGTGTGATGTATGATAAAATGTTTGTGATTTCCTGTATTGTATGTTTTTCATTGTTTCTGCATAGATAGCTTCTGTCGTTCTAGTGATGTGGATTATTTGCTGCTGTTCTTATCAGCCATCTTCGACCAGCCTGAAACAGAGCCATTGCCAGGGTGTCTTTCAGTTAATGATTAACACCCACGCAGATCTTCTTCAGTAATTAGTGCCGTATAAAGTCATGGTGGCGGTAATTCAAGCAAATCCAGGGTGAAAATACCAGCACATGCACACAGACCAGTGATGGTGGAAAGAGCTATTTGGAAAGCTCACGCATCTGCTGCATTTCTCCTCCTCTCCTTGCAGGATGTTCACTCTTTGCAGTGTCCTTCCTCTGGCAGGGGGGCATGCATTCATGCTACAGAAGTAGGAAAGCAGTAGAAAGGGCAGATTCCTTCCACAGGAAGGGATGTATATTTGCTATAGGAAAGCCAACTCTACAATAAGATTTAAACAAACAAACCAACCCACCCAAGCAGCTTGCAATTCTTTTTCATCCCTGTGTGTTCTGTGAGTTGATGAAGTGAATACCAACCTATATCAAACCTTTGGGAGGAGACTGCAAAAGGGTAGCAATGCTTACATGGTACTACTTTTGGAAAGTAGGAGGTCTTTCCAAGGATAAAACATAGTCACTGAGTGAGAGTGTAGCATATAGTTCCTAACTGTGATCATGAACAGGTAGTTTTAAGTAGAAAATTGTCATTCAGATCTATGGTAGCAGTAGGTAATACTACCTTCTACATGGAAATCTGAAAACATAGATTAAAACCAATGGTTTAGAAGGACAGAGAATATTTGGAGAGCTACTTGGGAAACACGACCTCCCATCATCTCTTTTGGACAAACCTTACAGCTCTTTCCTGTTTCTCACTGCCACCAATCCATCCTGATATGGTGACTGATTCCATTAGTGCTTCACTAATGAAATGGACATTTTTACTGACATTCACAGCGAAAATGACAGCAGGCATGAAATTAGCAGTGTAGGAAATCTATCTCATTTATAAGAGTTTATAAAGATGCACCAAGCTGTTAGTGGCTGCCTGCATTTATTATCCTCCAAGTAGTTTAGGATCCTACAAAGTGTTACATGAAAGAAGTATTGTGTATGTAACTGATTCCTGTGTAAATCAGTGAAGCAGTTTGCAGGATCAGGTTCTTAGCTTTCTCTGTCAAAAATATGAACTGTAAGTATGCAATTTTGTAGACAATTCATGCTGGAATTGCTGTAGTGAGAGAAATGTGTTCTTCTAGCCCTTACTGAACATGAATAATTTTAGCCTGGCTTTTTCCTATGAATGTAATGTTTTTAAAACAGTAAAATGATTTTTAATAGCAATGCTGGAAGCCTACTGAATCAACTGACAGCTTATTTTAGCCATTTTATATAGAGTATTTTATTAAAAATCCCAATTAAAACTTATAAAAAAAGCTGTATTACCTTCAACGTTGTGGCAACTAAATTGTATCTCCTTCTTGGCCTCAAATATGTGTAAGAATATTCTATACATAATTAGATATTTTTTAAGTGGGCAGTAGTCAGATGTCAAGGATGAGATACAGAAGGTAGAACTCTTTGCCTTTGCTGTGATTTATTGGCATTGTCAGGTTACTGATTTTCTTAAAACCTTCGTAGCATCTTTAATGCTGAGTGACAGAAGGAAGTCGTGTATTCTTTCCTAGTATTTCATGGCTATTTTCTTTTCTTGTTTCACTTTCTAAACTTTCACTGGAATTGCTGACTGCTCTGAGCCAGCTGGGAATGCAAATTTTCGAACAGTCTTTGGTGTACAAAGGCACAGGTATGTTAGTGTGCCTGTGTTGTCAAGAAAATCATAACCATTTCTGACAGTCTCCACTTTTCAATGCAAGGCAACATGTACATATTGTATATACGGGTAACAAGCTACTTTGAAGTCAAACTCCCATTTATACATGAGAATTCGACTTCAGATCTGCTAATCTGCAACAAGATCTTGGCAATGGTCCTGACCTCTCTGTTTCTTTCTTTCTTTGTTTCCTTTACTGCTGTGTGTGATCTCCTGTAAAGCAGGTTACAGTCATCACTATTGTATATATGTGTTTGCATGTGTGTGCCTTGATAAATTCTCTCTTGGAGTTCTGAATTTTTCATTTCCAGTCCAGCTGGTACAGTTGTGAACTCATCTCTCCAGTATGCTCCTCTGTGTCAAATTGCCAGCTTCCAAACTGTTTCACCAAGTGTTTTGATTAAGTCCCTCCAAGGAAAGCTGTCTGTATATTTGTGAAAGGGCATGCTCTGTGTAGGATGACTGTGTACAGTATAAATCTATAAAATGTGGAAGTGTTTATAAATTTATCTGCAAAATATTTATCATCTGTGTAACAAATGCAAAGTTATTTAGTGTACATCAGATTAATAAATGGGGATGATTTTTTGCTCTGCTATAATTAAAATAAAGATCTGTTCTCTGCAGTGAACATAAACCAGGTGTGATGATAGCCAGGACATCATTCTTCTCCACCCACAAAATACTGCACTATACACAAACCCCCACTTGGTTTACCTTAATTAGTCCTTTTACAAAGGTTCTCTACATATCTTATCTTTCGTGCCTGTAGTAGAGGTTGAACATGTAGTAAAAGTAAACATGGAACAAGTTAATAAAGTTAAATCAATTTAAATGACTGTAAAAAAAATAGAGTAGGAGTCACTGTGGCTGCAAGTGACAAAGTTCTTTCGTTAACCATCTGGGATTAATGTTTTTATGGTGCATAACTACATGAAATAGACACATGGCCATTCGCT
This sequence comes from Acanthisitta chloris, assembly GCF_000695815.1. Classification (NCBI taxonomy): domain Eukaryota; kingdom Metazoa; phylum Chordata; class Aves; order Passeriformes; family Acanthisittidae; genus Acanthisitta; species Acanthisitta chloris. The sequence goes on from NW_008651298.1 coordinate 23,746, forward strand.
ACGTAATTGCACTGCAGGAGTTACCTTATCACACAAAGGGTGATCTAGCTTTGTGTGAAATGCATACTGTTGCAAGGTAGGATGATCCATACATCTGAAAGGCCAATGGGACTTTATACAATAAACTATGGTTCCATAACAACTTCACAGGAAAAAAACCAAGACAACAAAAACCAAAGAAAAAACAACCCAGAAACCCCAAAAACTGAAGCAGCACTGCAATAGTGTTGAGATCGTCGCATTTCTGCACTGGGTACTTGCAAAAAATCTTCCAACAGATCAAATGTGGTAGCTTTAAAATAGCAAAAAAAACCCTCACAAACCCACAACCAAACACACTCCCCCCCAAAAAAAGGAAGAAATGAAGAGTTATTTATATTCTGACATTTCCATGCCTGGATCGGAAACACATTTCCAAATATAGGTTATTCCAAACAGATGATGGGCTAAACAAAACACATGAGCCCCTTCAGCTGTGCCATCAACAAGGAAAAGTTAAGCTACATGTAAATGGAAGCATTTTTCAGCTCATGCAGGAGCGCTGTCTGCAGAACCCAGTGAGGCAGGACACATACGATTTTGTAATGTCCTTTGGCAACTGAAGGGTTTTTTTGTGGTACAGTAAAGAAAAAGCGTTCTCTATTAAGTACACCCAACAGAAGTACTGATTTGTATTTTAACTCTCCTTAGATGTACGTCCTCATCTGCCTACATTTGATGGGTACACTGTGGCAATGAGGCACGGACTCTGTTCTATTCACACACGAAGACCTTTATTTTCTCTCCCAGCTAGCTTTTATACAGCTCCCTAGTACTTTTACATCACGAATCCTCCTACATATTTGTCTGCCCATAATTCCTCTTTCTATCCCTTGTTTGCATAATATCTACAGTCCTTAGCAACAGTTGTCAGACTTTTTCTCCGCCTCCTCTTTCCAGGTGCTGTTTGCACTTACTGCTCCCATGGTTTCTTGCTGAACAGAGCAAGCACATCATGGCACTCGTCTAGTGACACAGGGTCTACTCTCATACTGTTCTCATCCTCTAGTGGAGATGTGTCTCCTAGTCTCATTCTGGGAAGAAATGCCGTTCTTACCTTCTGTTTTGTGCAGAAGATAAAACAACTCCAGATCTCCAGAAGTCCTTCAGTAGCAGGGATTCTTGTGTTGGAGCACATCATCCTGCAAATATCAGACACTTCACTTGTAGGACAGCATTCTCCGAAAGAATTTTGGAAGTATGCATGTATATACTCCTGCCTGACAAAGCTATGCTAGCAAAATGGTGATGCTGCATTCAGAGCACTCTGGGTTTGTATGTCTGTCTGTCTATGTACTGTGTGAGATGCTTGGAGACTGAGGATGGAAATGTTGAAGGCATTTTGTGGTATACCTGAGAACAAACATTAAGATAAACCATGTGCATCCTCCATATGCTCTGCCTTCCACTAGGATGCCAACTAGGTTCTGACTAGTATCTAACCCATTGCAATTGTAAAGTTACACAGGTGATATATGAGGCTTATGTGAGGTCAGTATCTAACCTAAACTGCTCTCCATCCAGTTTAGTCATCTCTGGAACTTTTTTATGGCACTTTACACTGGCAGCAGAGATAAGAAATATTGGCTTTGAGTTCCTCATAGACTTTCCTAAAAGTATTAAGCTGAACTGAAAGTCATACCATTCTGTATGTTTTCTGAGGTCAACATGTGTAAACTTCCAAACTAAGCAGGTTAATCCGTTCTTTCTGCAGATGCGTTTCACATCATGTTACTTCTGGCTCCCAGAGTGAACCTAACTCGTCTGATTAAGAAGGACTTCAGTGATGATTTTGTACTACTATATCAGACTAAAAGTGTATGTAGAAAATAGCCTGGGAAGAACGAATGCCTGGACAAACTACATCTGGAAATGCCTACACTAATCAATCCAGGCAATGTTTCCAGCTTTGAGAATGGGAAGGCAAATCAGTGTCAGCATTAACAGTTCTTGAGTAAATTCTGTTATCCTTCAGAAAAGCCAGACTGAGGCATTTCTAGCCTCAGAATGAGAAGTTGTCAGAGTATTCCTCAAACATACTGTTCAGTGCTGAAAAAAAGCAGGTATTTTAGAATCATTAGCCACAAGAATGAAGTGTGAAATGCCTGCTGTAAAAACTTAAAATGCTGCTTGGGCATCCAGATACTTTGGCTGAGTTCTGACCAAATAGAGCTATAGATAGATAGCCCAAATAGAGGGCTATAGATCTGATCTTCATTCTCCCCAGGCAAATGGCACTTTAGTTAAAGAAGTTTCATGATAATGCAGATTATTGCAGAACAACAGTGCTTTTGCCAGTGGTTACATCAGATCTGAACTGTGTATTTTACAAGTTGTTTATAATGCATTTAATTGTGTTGTGTGCCCATACAGACTGCAAAGCACTTAACAGCCTGACTCTAGCGTGTTCCTGACTAAAGAAGGTCATCCTTTGCTTTGCAGTTAGACTGGACCTTACAGAGACCAGGAATGAGAAACCAGATACAACTAAGAGTAATGCACCTTCTCAAGTGTTCTGGAAGTGAAGCCATCAGTGGAGACTCTGTGGAGACCTCAGAGCAACTTTTCAATATCTGAAAGGGCTACAAGGAGCTGGAGAGGGATTCTGTGTTAGGAACTGCAGTGATAGGACAAGGGGTAATGGATCCAAACTGAAGGAGGGGAAGTTTAGGTTAGATATTAGAAAAAAGCTTTTCCCTGTGAGAGTAGTGAGACATTGACACAGGTTGCCCAGGGAGGCTGTGGCTGCCCCAACCCTGGCAGTGTTCAAGGCCAGGCTGGATGAAGCCTTGAGCAATGTGATCTAGCGAGGAGGTGTCCCTGTCCTTGGCAGGGAGGGTTGGGACTAGATGATCTGTAAGGCCCATTCCAACCCTTAAATTCTATGATTCTGTGATTTAGCTTTGAGTGGCTTGAGTGGCTGTCCTTGCACACACTCCCCCAAGGACTCCCTTGCAAACACCAGATTGTGCCTACGAAGTGCATTGAAGCATTGGTTGTAGAGCTCTTTTTTTCCCAGGTTTATTTACCATCCAAGAGGTCTGGGCCCTTCATGGACTGTTGTCTATGAGTATGTTCCCCCTTCCCTTCCGTTCTGTCCATGAGGAGTTTCAGAAATTATCAGTTTGATGCTGTCCAGTAAAATTACATGGAAAATAAGCTCAGGCTGCTTGAGAGCAATTGCTCAGCAGGGCAGTTCTCAATATGCAGGAGTTTGACTTGGTCCCTTTGGTCTTTAGCTAATATCAGAGCTTTTGAGATTTGAATAAAATGGTGAATCTTTTCAGAAAGAGAAAAAAAAAGGTCACTAACTGTTAGTAAAGATGTTGAGGTAGAATCAAAGAACATTAAGATGTTGATATACTTTTTGAGTTACAGCAATATCAGTATTACACTGTTGGTGTGAACTCTAACCAGTCCTTGGCAGGGCTGTCATACTATGCCTTGTGATGTATAAAATACATAGTTATTGAAGGAAGGGTACAAGGACATATGAAGCCCAGTTCCCAGGGTAAAACTCTGGACTTTGCCTGACAAAATCATACCAGAGCTATTGACTGATCATAAACACAAAGGGAAAAAAAACGGTGGGTAAGAGCACACATCTGTTTAAGAAGTCATGTGTAATTAAATATGTTACTTTGCATTGTTATTGTCACATGAATGTTGAAACCAAGGAAACTACCTCCTCACGTTGACATGGGACCTTCCCTCTGTGGAAACATTCACACTGACCATGTCAGGGGAGCATATTTAACTGCCAGTAATCTAGTTATAGAAAATAAACAGGTCCACACCGAAACAGTGCAGTTGCCAAACTGACCTACAGATGGAGTAGGAAAAATAACTAATGGGAAGGAACAGGAAAGACCTTCTTAATAAACTCACATAGAGCTCCAGCTGTCACTGCCCAGCAGCAGGCTGAGATCCTTCACTTGTCCAGGTACCACATACCTTGTGAGATGAGTGAGTAGTGTCCCAAAGCAGGGACTGGCTCACCTCTGCCATGTGTTTTGGTGGGAGAAGTCTTGAGTAGAGGGTGGCTTTGAGCCTCTCTGCAAGTGGTGCTGCCATAACCCAATGAGCCAGTGTCAGGACAGCGGTGCTCCCCAGGCTTCTGATTAATTTTTACCTGCTTATTTTCCACATACTTATTTTGATGCTATATCCACGACTGATTTGGGATACGTTTTCCCAAGGAATACCCGTTTTCCCTTAGTAAAACAACAAAGATGCTTCCGGGAGTGTAATTCAAACTGAAGCCATTTTGATTTAAATAAGAGAAGGCTGCTGGCCCTGTGCTCCCTGTGAAGGGTCCTGGATGCTGGGATTAGCTCTCCTGGTCGAGCCTCCTGGAGCCTGAATTTGTCAGTCTTTTACACACAGTCTTCATTTTTTTACACTAATGTGAATAATGAGAAGCTTTTCAAAAGGCTGGAGCCATGCCAGTGGAAAAGTGATGGAAATAAGAAGACCAGAATTAGTCTAGTGGAAATCCATGGGAGTTCAGCCTGTGCTTTATCTGTGGGGCAACTGTTGGCAGGCAAGAAATAGCTGTAGGGTTGCCTTAGCTGTCACTCAGTTCACTGTAAATGCAAAGCTCCTAGCACTGTGCCTCGAGAGTAATAAATAAATAAAACATTAATGAGTGAATAATGCATAGACTTTTAGTGGAGTGGAAACATTGCTAAGCACATGCAATCACAAAGAAGCACGCAGATGCTGTATTACACAAAACCAAAAAAAAAAAAAAAAAGTGCCGCTCCAAAACCCATAAACCCTCCCCAAAAAAGAAACACTGCCACAGGCAGATCACTTATAGCTTGTGGGTAACATGTGAGGAAACAATCAAGATTTATCCAGCTCGATAAAGAATGCTTTTTTTCCCCCTTGAATCTGTGAGCTGCAGCCGGCCACAGATGTTCCCTGCTTTCAAACAGTTCTGAATTCATTTTTATGGTTATTCATTATGTCTAGACAAGGAGGGTCACTTCACTCCAAAGTACTCTGTTAAATGAATAAATATTTATTCCAACAGACAAATGGAGAAAGCTCTTTTCTGGCAGTGTGCTTGCAGAAAGATTTCCACCTCTGTCTTGCTAAACTCATGCCACTTTTGCAGGAACCAGGGCATTTGTCCAAGACATTTTGAACAAATACTTCTTTTTTTTTTTTCTTTTTTTTTTTTTTTAAACCTGTTCAAGCTGAGAAACTGGTTTCTTATGTACCTTGACAGACAGGATTTAACAAAGTCTTCCCGGGATGGGAAAAGCAGAGGGAGCCCTCACCTGAAAGGAAAGGGCATGTAAAAGTACACCTTCAAAATGCACCTTAAGTAAGGTTAAATACACGACATCTAAGAGATTAGAGGTAGATGCAACAGGCTGTGGTATAGCCCAGGATTCCCACCCCACCACTGCTTCTCACTTTCAGCATAGACGCATCACTCTCCCCTCTTTTACACTTAAGCAGCTTTTTGAGAGCTGAGCTGGCTTCTGAAAAAAAGAAAATCACAGCTTTTGGGCAGTGACAAGGAACGTTACGGCAGCTCAGTCCCAGGACTGAGATAATGGTGTGACCCTACGGATAGCCCTGTGAGCACAATTGTGTCAGCACGAGTGGTGCTTCTCTCTCCAGTGTGTAACGTGCAGTTTGGGACCTGGGAAGAGTCACTGCAGAATCACTGTACTGCTTTTGCCAAGGAGTCGGGGTTTGAAGTACAAATCCTTGGATTTACAGCAGTAAATTGGAAATCATGAGGTTTGTCTGACAAAAGTGCTGGAGGATATATATCTTTCGATATTTCCACAACTGTATTTGCATGTTTCCTCTCAAAACACAAGGTCTAGAAAGCCTGTTTTCCTGAGAAGAACTGAAGGAAGGGTCCTTAAGCACCTTTTTACTTTGGTAGCTGCAGCTTTAAGACAAACAACATGAGATTTGCCAGTGGGAGAGAGAAGAGAGATTTCTGACACTGAAGTAATTTCTCAAATCACCTTCTTTTTCAGGTGTCACTGCGATACAAAACTACCCTTTCACACACATTTAACTTAACACTTTACCCTTTAACATGCATTTTAATACATATCTTCTGGATTCTTTCTCTACAAGTCTGGCTCATACTTGCTCATATGTTTGTTTCTCCTCCATCCCACAAACTGCTTCTTTTGCTTTTAAAAACTGGAGTTTCAATTTCAAGGTGAATAGCAGCATAATTAGGTTTCTTTTATTTATCTTGATACCAAATAGAGTTCAGTTAGGTGTATTTCCAACCACCTTGAACTTGCCCTAGCAATTGTTGTAAACTCTGAGGAATGTGTTCTTCTAAACACTGAGTTTTGGTTTTTAGTGTTGCCTCCAACTGTGCACCGGGATAATTCAGAACTGAAAATCACTTCCCCGGTGGGAAGGAACTGTTGCTGTGAGAGAGAAATGCACTTCAGCTTTTCTATTACACACCTCCATTTTTCCTGCCATTCAGTTTTCCACGGTGTTTTGAATTTCTGGAATCTCACATTTCTTTAGGATGCTTTGATTGACATAGCTCTGGTCTAGTTTGAGCTCAATATACCTTTTGAATTAAGGTTTCTGCTGTGCCCACAGGTCCTCACTCATTGAGAAGAAGAGCTGAGAAGAGAATTGGGGAGTGCACCATCACCTCTTCCCTCTGGGCACACGCAGAAGGGAACAGAAGCCAACGATGTCCCTCACTTGCTTTTCCCAAGCAGAGGAGTTATTCTTCCCACTGACACTGTCTGTATTTTCTCCAGGATCCCTTTGGCCAGTTATGTGATGACTTAATTGTTTACTTACCTCATGACAATAAATAATGCATAAGATGAATACTGTGCTGAGGGAGAAGGCTGCAACCCAGCACAGTTCCCAGTGCTGATCCCTGCAGCTGATCTTCTTCCCTGTGGACCCACAGCAGAACGTAGAGCCAGCAGTGCTGGGGGCACTTCCTGATTTTGTGGTTCCTAACATTGCCTTGAGCGCTTCTTGACCTTTGGGGTGGACTCATAAAAATAGCAGTTGTGGCCTTTTCACTGCAATTTGTGCAAAATTATTAAGCTAGTTTCACCTGGCATTCCCACTGGTATCCTTGTCAGTGTAAGGGGACACCACCTCTGCCACCATGACCCCTGTGAGTTACCATTCCTGTGGCCACCTCTGGTGTCCAGCAGGGCTGAGGGAGCCCTCCCACCATACTGAGGCATCCAGAGCCATCTCACCAGTCAGGGAAAGGTCTCCAGTGCTATGAGGAGAGGCTGAGGGAGCTGGGGTTGTTTAGCCTGGAGAAGAGGAGGCTCAGGGGGGGCCTAATCAACCTCTACAACTCCCTGAA
>NW_008651298.1:31276-37749 GCF_000695815.1 Acanthisitta chloris
AGGTGGTGGATTCACCATCCCTGGAGATTTTCAAGATGAGACTGGATGTGGCACTTAGTGCCATGGTCTAGTAACCACGGCAGGGTTGGACTTGATGATCTTTGAGGTCTCTCCCAACCCGGTTGATTCTATGAATCTATGATTCCATAATTCTATGATTCCATAATTCTGTGATTCCATGATTCCTGGCTGCACAGGGAGCGTAAAGGCCAGCCAGACATTTTTGGTTACGACACACTGCTGTTGGGTCTGCACATGCACCCATGTGGCACGTCCAGCTTAAGCTTGTCAGCCTTTAATTAGCTGTAAGAAGGAAACAATTGAAAAGGTCCTTGCGCTAGCTGGGAGCCTGCCTGGAGCTAATCTCCTTCCTTATTGTGCTGCATAGATTCAGGCTGACCCACCCAAGGAGCAGCTCCCCACTCCCACTTACCAGGGCGATCTCTCCAGCTCAGGCTTTCTCTCTTGCGAAAATGAAAAGGATATGGTCTTTTTCTGCAACGACTAATAGGAAAAAAAAAACCAAACCAAAATAAAAACCACTGAACAAAACCTCTTTTAAATCAACAAGTGGAATTTTCCTTTCTGTAGGACACATGCAGCCAGCCAAGGCATGTGATTTAACAATAAAATTCAGGTATTGCCACAGAAAAAAAGTGACATTAAAGCTGCTGTTTCCAACAAAAAGCCTAGTGTCTCTAATTACCTGCATGCACTTGCGTCAGTGCTACATAAGCCACCCAAGAATTTCAAATATCAATATCCTTCACCGTATAAAATCCCTCTGTACACAACAGGACTGTCAGGAAACATGAGGTAGCAGAGGCCTCCGCAGGTTTTTTTGATCCAAGTGCAAGCAACAAGATGTAGGAAGGGTTGGAAGGGTATATTTTCATCCCTTCCTTCTTTCAGTTTTCACTCAGCTTATTTCCCTGTTAGATCTGGAGCAGTCCAGAGCTGCCTCTGACCATATAGTTGTTGTATTTGTATACAGACTGTTCAACCCCAGGTTGCTCTCATATTCTCTCCCTATTGAGGCATGCTACATCACCCACAGGAAGGTGTGAATGCTGGAGATGGGTTGTCACTGAGAATGCAGTGGGAAATCTGTTACCCACAGCACAGTGTCCTTGCTAATATTATTGCAAAATATGAATATGTGGAAGTTTTCTTAAGAAAGAATGTTCTTTGATGTTCAGCTTTTGTATACTTTCAAGCCTAATCAATGAGGAGATTTAATCTGTGACACAAAGAGCAGCTAACGAGCATATTCTAAGTAATGTCCAGGTATTAGAAAGGTATATTAGTTGTTGGTAGAATGCCTTGTTATGGTTTAGGGATTGACAGACATGTTTCAGTGATCTCAGACCTAAGGGGAGGTTGCCAAAGCTTGGGAAGAAGGATGTACCACTAATAGTGGGCACAAAGAATTTATGGACCACAAGGATATTTAGCAGAACCTCCAAGATAAAGAAGAAACTAAAGACAACTCAGCAATTGCACTGAAGCAGCTCTGAGTGGGTAACAGGTAATTTTGGCACAGGGAGATCACAATCAGCAACTCATGGCCCACCAACTCCAGAAATCCACTGACCCAAGAAAGAAATACTGAGCATGCAGACAAATCAACCTGAGGAGCAAGAGATTCATTAACCCATAGAAGACAGTATACTAATTAATAAGAGAATTAGATAACTTGTAGCCAGTGAACATTAATGCCATTTTTTTTGGTTGTTTGGTTGTTTTTTGCTTAAAATGTATAAATAGTGAAAAGTTTTGGTAGTTGTAGTGCTGGCTTTGTAGACTTGCCACCCAGTACACCTTCTGTGCAGAACTGCAAATAAATCAAATACCCTGACTGTGTGGAGATTGGCCTCTTGCACGCCAGGTAAAAGAACCTATTTTGGGAGAACAATATAGCGAGTACATTGATCTTAAGCTCCATTAAAGGACTCAGTGCGAACAGGAAACGTTCACCTTGAAACATTTACTCTAGATAGGTGACTACACAGATTTCTTTAGTATGTGCTTCTTAGCAGCTATAAAAGTGGGGTGCTTGAGTACATAAAAAAGAATATGATCCACAGCCTTAGCTCTGGTGTAGGCTAACTGAAAGTGTGTGGTTGACTTTACACCTTTTACTGCCATCAGGTTCCCATAAGGTGGTGGGAGAATGCACAGGGAAACTTTTCAGCCAGTCCTGACTGCAGTGGCACTTCAGAAGGGGAAGAAGAAGAAAGGAGAGGAGGGAGGTACAGAGGGGCTCCTTCCCCATCTGACATGCAGCACCCAGCAGCTTGCAGGTGCAACCCTTCTCCCTGTTTCCTGCCAGGTGTCTAAATCTTCATGCCACAAACAGCTGCTGGAGTTTGCCTTTCAAGTTGGAAAAACGGGGATTAACAAATCTAATGCAAGAGGTCGTGATCAGACCTGAGTGGCTGCTGCTTGTTACTCCAATATTCTTTTACCTGTCTCATTTCCCGCTGAGAGCAGTTGGTTCCTGTCATGCCTGTTGTTCTGCAGGCATTACAGAGGTTACTGCTGCCAAAAAAACATTCTCACTTCTCTCTACCCTGGCCTTTCATTCCCCGCCCCAGTCTGTCCCCTGCTCTGTGTTGGCACTCGCAGTTGAGAGGCACCTGGGTAAAAGCAATGAAGGAACCAGTCTAAGAAATAACCCTATTGAAAGAAAAGAGCTAGTTTTCAATCTAGGACAATTAGCCAAGTCCCCATGCAGTGACAAAAATGAAGGTGCCAACTCAGGGCAAGGAGAGCCAAGGGGCAGAGGAGAGAGAGGACAAGTTGCAGGCACAGAGGCTGAGAGAAAAGGAGGATATTTTCTCAGCAGCAGTGTCAACATGCATGCATGTGACACCATGGCTGCACACACTTCTCAGCCACAGCAAGTGAGGGAGCAAGAAAACACAACAGAGACCAGCACTGTCACACAGAGATCCTCTGGGGCTGTGTCAGATTGTTCCTTCAGGAGAGAGAATTCCACCCGTGTTACACCATGTCTACCCACCCTGCAGACCAGGCAGACCACTTCTCAAGAGAGAAGTGTTGTCATTTTAAACATGATGCAGTTGTGCCAAAATCAAGATTTTCAGAGGGACAAGGCCACTTGATTTTAGTCAGAAAAAACATTTTAAAGAAAACATTGTAGTGTCTGATTTTGACTAAAGAATAAAAGAGACAGAGAGGGAAAATGTTCTTCAGTATTCTCTTGACTTAGGCTAAGTATAACAGTACAAAAAGCAGTAGAAATGCTCACTTAAAGCAAATGTAATGTTTTCAGTCAACTCAAATGCACTTTAAATTGAGGAGGCCAATTTCTTCTTTCCCGTGTTGGGTTTGATCACCCATTTTCATTCTTTCATAAGAGGAGAAGCAAGTAAATGGGTGGTTGTTTAAAAGTCAAGAAAGCATTCAGAAAGTCAAACACAGAGTGCAGTTCTACTGGTGCCTGCATCACACACCTTTACAGTAAGCCACCATCCCGGGTCTCTAGGGATGGAAGAAAAGGGAGTAGAGCAAATCAAAATGACATTAAGAAGAGTAATGGTGTTTCCTCTTGGATGTAATTTTTCTCCTGTACCCTCTCAGTCTTTTCCTCCTGAATAATCCATGTCTTAAGTGCTGTCAGGACTGTCTTTCCACACCTCAGCATGTTTCCAATCTGTGAGCCATGCCCAGCGTAGCCAGAGATAGTGAATGAGCAAAATGAAGGCCTTGTAAACCAGCTACAGACCATCCTCAACTCTGTGCAAAACCACAGAAGAGACTCCGTGGATCCAGCACCATTTTATTTTGAAACAGAAATGACTGAAATCCTCCAGACAACCTGCAAACACACATCAAGAGTCACCTGGTGCCTGGCTGTGCACTAAACCACAGGCATGCTCAGGTGCACAGTGTCCCACGGGCTCTGTGGGGCAAGTTGTGGCTGTGCACACAAGTCGTGTACTGTGTATTCCAGCAAACTACATGTCTGGGGCTTAGAGACTGCCAGGAGGACACTGTCCTTGTGTATAGCACACCTCCATTTGAGAAAGCCCTGCCCATCTCCAGGTGTATTTCATACATGACCTGGGAGCCTGTGGACACCAAACACGGATCCCTACTGTCCAAAATCAGTCCCTTTCTGAGGGTACTGGGGACACCCTGCAGGGAAGACAGGAATGGAGGAACATCCCTGGCTCTCTCATAAAACCCTTCAGAAAGGGGCACCAACATGGGACAGCACCACACAGGCTCACCCCACTCCAAAGATGTCCTGTGGGTCGTGGCTGTGTGGCCTGGCAAAAACTTTTCTGGTGCAGAGTGAGAGTTTTTCAAAAGAGCAAAACTGCAGGAGCAAGTCCTGAGATTGGTTTTTCACCTCTCTTCACAGTCCACTCTGCCAAAACTTCATTGGGGAGGCACCTTGGCCTCCCACACCACAGAATTTGGTTTAGTTCAGGGGGGTTGGGGATTTTTTGTATGTTTTTGAGGGGTGTTGTATTTTACGCCTTTTATTTAATTTTGAGGGTATTTTTCCTTCTTTATGTTTGGTGTATTTTTTTGGGGTTTGGACTTTTTGGGGGTTTTATGGGGTTTGTTTTCTTTATGTTTCCATTCATTTTTTTTCATTTTTGGGTTTTGTTTTGCTTTTTTGCTTTCTTTGCTTGAACTTTGAAATTTTTTTTCTTTCTTTATTCTTGCTTTACTTTGGGGATTTTTCTTCTTTTTCTGATTTCTGATAGGGGTGAATTTTTTGCATCCATTTTGCCTTTCATTTTTTTCCTCCTTTTTTTTTTTCCCTCTCTCACTTTTTCTATTTCTTGTTGGTTTTTGGTTTTGTTTTGCTCACTTTTGCTGCTTTCTCATCTGGGGTATTATTTGCATTCATTTTCCTTGGTTTTTTTCCCTTTGCTTCCTCCCTTTTCCCCTTTTTCTTCCCCCCTCATTTTCTTCTGTTTTCTGGTCTGAGAATGTTTAAGTTCTTTAGGGTTTTTTTCTTCTTTTTCTTCCTCCCTTTTCTTCTTCCTTTTTTCCTTGGTTTTTTGTTGGGTTTTTTTTTTGGTTTTTTTTTTTTTTTTTTACTTTTTCTGCTTCTAATCTGGGGGCTTTATGCCTTCATTAGGCTTTTTTCTTCTTCTTCTTCTTTCTTCCTCCCTTTTCCCTCATTTTTTCCTCACATTTTCTGCTTCCTGGCATTTTTTTGCATTTGTTTTGCTTGGGTTTTTTTTCCCCCTGTTTCTTCCTCCCCTTTTCCATGTGCTTTTGTTTTTGTTTGGGTTTTTTTGGTTTATTTGGGGTTTTGTGGGGTTTGTTTGTTTGTTTGTTGTTGTTTCTTTCTTTTTGTTAGTTTATGTTTGCTTTTTCTTATTTTTACCCTCACCTTTTCTAGCCCTTTCCCCCCTTTTTTATCCTCACTTTCTCTGCTTTCCAATCTTGGGTTGAGGGGAGTTTTTGCAATAGTTTTGCCTTTCCCCCCCCTTTTCCTTCATCCCTTTTTCCTTGTGTTTGTGGGGCTTTCTGGCCCTTTTTCCTTTATTTTCCATTTTTCTCCCTCACTTTTTCTGCTTTCCAACCTTTTTTTTCCCTTCGCATTCATTTTGCTTTTCCCCCTCCTTTTTCTTCTTTTTTTCCCCCTCACCTTTTCTGGCCCTTTCTCCCCTTTTTTCCTCACTTTTCTGCTTTCTCACTGTTTTCTTTTACATTCATTTTGCTTCCCCCCTCCTTTTTCACCTTTCTTTTTTTTTCCCCCCTCACCTTTTTTGGCCCTTTTTTCCCCCTTTTTCTTCCTCCTTTTTTCTGCTTTGAGACCTTTTTTTTTTTTTTTTTACATTCATTTTGCTTTTCTTCCATTTTTCTTCTTTTTTTTACCCTCACCTTCTCTGACCATTTTTTTCCCCTCTACTTTTTCTGCTTTCTACTCCGAGGGAAGAGGGGGCTTATGCCTTCATTTTCCTTTTTTTTCTTTCTTTTTTTTCCCTTTCCTTCCTCCCTTTCCTCCTTTCTCCCTTTCCTTCCTCCCTTCTCCCTTTCCTTCCATCTCCCTTTCCTACCTCCCTTCCTCCCTTCTCCCTTTCCTTCCTTCCTCCTTTCTCCCTTTCCTTCCTCCCTTCTCCCTTTCCTTCCATCTCCCTTTCCTACCTCCCTCCCTCCCTTCTCCCTTTCCTTCCTCTCTTTCCTCCCTCCCTTCTCCCTTTCCTTTCTCCCTTCCTCTCTTCTCCCTTTCCTTCCTCCCTTTCCACCCTGTCGACCCTCCTCCCTTTCCTTCCTCCCTTCTCCCTTCCTCCCTTCTCCCTTCTCCCTTTCCTTCCTCCCTTCTCCCTTTCCTCCCTTCTCCCTTTCCTTCCTCCCTTCTCCCTTCCCTTCCCCCCTTTCCTTCCTCCTTTTTCTTCCTCCCTTCTCCCTTTCCTTCCTCCCTTCTCCCTTTCCCTTCCCTTTCTCTCTTTCCTTTCCTCCCTTCTCCCTTTCCTCCC
>NW_008651299.1:0-708 GCF_000695815.1 Acanthisitta chloris
GAGCTGCTTTACCTCTCAGTGCTGATGCAGTTATGAGCTTCCTGCTCACTGAGGTTGCGAACCAGCAGAGTCTTCCGGGTGCTGTAGTTGACTGGACAGACCGAGAAGTCCAGCTGGTCAGGGAAGCTCAAGAGGGGTCAGGCACCGATAGCTTGGATTGGCACAGTGAACTCTTCCCCTTCAGTAACACAGTGAATCTCATGGAAATAATCCTGCAGGAAAAGAGAAAATCTCAGCACAGAACCTTTAGTGCCATCTCCATGGCAGAAGAAAAACTGCTGTTTTCTGTGACTCGGCACAGGCATCAATTTACCTCTTTCACTCCCAAAATGAACACTAATTCACACCAATAAGTCACATTTGAAAGGCACCGCTGTACTTTGCAAAGCCTCGGTGACGTTAAAGCTCTCGTGCCACTTGGACAGTACAGAGAGCTGCCTTAGGCCAGCATAATTTTTCCTCTAAATTGTAGCATTGTTAAATAATTCCTCAGTCCCTCCTAAGGAACAGGGAGCTAAGGAACACAGGGCATTTCCTCTTCATGTTTCTATACCCATACTCTTTCAGAATAGGACAAAGCCTTAAACTAACTCTAAGCGGCAAAGGCAAGATGAGAAAACAGCTGTGCCCAAAGAGATCTTGCACCTCTGGCCTGGTGCAGAAACATGGCAGGCAGGCAAAGCCCTCAGGGACAGCACAGTTGCAAGG
>NW_008651300.1:0-443 GCF_000695815.1 Acanthisitta chloris
CCATGGGTTCTTTCCTTTTAAAAGGTCATACAGGGGGGTCATGGTCTCAGGAGGGATTAAGACGATGTTGTGGAGCCACTGCAAGGATCCTGCTAATCGTTGCATGTCGTGGAGCGTTCTGATGTTCCGATGAATTTTCATTTGGGGGGGGGCTTATGTAAAAGTCTGTGATCCCCACCCCCAAAAAGGTTACACACGATCCTCTTTTGACATTCGCGCATTTGTCTTGAAGTCTTGGAAACTGCTGATACCAGCTGGTCCACCTGTCTTCCTGACGGTGTGGCGATTAAAATATCGTCCATGTATTGAATGATAGTCACGGTCGGATCACTGTGCCGGTCCAGTGCCAACGCTCGGTCCACTGTGATCTGGCAGATAGTAGGCGAGTTGATCATTCCTTGAGGCAGCACTTTCCACTGAAAGTGTAGGTTGGGGCGATGGCT
>NW_008651300.1:843-1083 GCF_000695815.1 Acanthisitta chloris
ATGGCCAGGAGTGGGTGTGCGGCAGTGGCCCTTAAAGTAGATTTGTCACCCTGGCTTTTAATAAAGCCAGGGCGTCCCTTCCCAGCAGGGGTGGGACTCCTGACATGACATATGGGAAAAGGGTAATAGTTTTCTCCGGTCCCTTTTCTGTGTGAAGTGTTATTGCTACTAATTGAGCGCTCCTTTGAGCTTGGGTTAATCCCCTGACTCCTGCCACCATGGGGGCATCTTCTAATTTCC
>NW_008651301.1:0-789 GCF_000695815.1 Acanthisitta chloris
CCGAGAAGATCCTCCTCAACCCGGACACTGGGGAGCTGGAGCTCGTCCACCTCAGAAGTGGCACCTTACTCTGGGACGAGCCCTACAGCAGCTTTGCAGGTGAGCCCACAGCTGGGGAGAGGCTCCCCGTGTCCGGCAATGCCCGGCCCAGCCACGTTTGGGTTAGGGTTAGGATTACGGTTAGGGTGAGGTTTAGGTTTAGGTTTAGGGTTAGGGTTAGGGTTAGAATTGCGTTAGGGTTAGTCTTAGGGTTGCGTTAGGGTTAGGGTTAGGGTCAGGGTTAAGGTTAGAGTTAGTGTTAGTGTTGCATTGGGGTTAGGTTTAGATTTAGGTTTAGGGTTAGATTTAGTGCTAGGGTTAGGGTTGCATTAGGGTTAGGGTTAGGGTTAAGGTTAGGGGGAGGGTTAGGGTTAGGGTTAGGGTTGGGGTTGGGGTAAGGTTTAGTGTTGGAGTTAGGGTTAGGGTTAGGAATGCGTAGGGTTAGTGTGAGGTTTAGTGTTAGGGTTTGGGTTGTGTTGGGGTTAGGGTTAGGGTTAGGATTTGGGTTAGGTTTAGGGCTAGGGTTAGGGTTAGTGTTAGGGTTAGGTTACGATTAGAGTCAGGGTCAGGGTTAGGGTTAGGATTAGGGTTAAGGTAAGGGTTAGGTGTTGGGGTCCTTGTGAGGAACGGACTTCAGCACACCAATATGATGCACAGATAGCCAACTTTATTTTGGGCACCTAACAGTATTTATAGTAAAATATCTCCCATACATACAGCTAGGTGCTGATCACACAACTTTGGATTGGT
>NW_008651302.1:0-8264 GCF_000695815.1 Acanthisitta chloris
TAGGAACTGCAATGATAGGACATGGGGAAATTGATTCAAACTGAAGGAGGATAAGTTTAGGTCAGATATAAGAAAAATGTTTTTTATTGTAAGCATGATGAGACACTGGCACAGGTTGCCCAGGGATGAGGTGGCTGCCCTGACCCTGGCGGTCTTGAAGGCCAGGCTGGATGAGGCCTTGATCAATCTGATCTAGTGAGGAGGAGTTCCTGCCCATGGCAGGGAGGGTTGGGACTAGATGGTCTCTAAGGTCCATTCCAACCTTTAAATTCTATGATTCTGTGATATGAGTATGGCATATACTACAAGTAAACCAGCACATCAAGTTATCCATTTAAGCTAAATAATCCCATCTCTTAAGACAAGCAGAGACACTTACTACTTAATATTCCTGAAAGGTTTAGAAATCTAAACTGGCACTTTTTTGCTGAATCACATTTTGTTTTTTGAACTCATATTGGTGCTTTCTGTTCTAGTTCTAAGCACAACTTAATAGCAAGATGTTGTAATTAGATCTCGAATTACTCAGACTTCATTACTATTATCAATACATTACAGAACAGTTAGTAATACACTCTGAAATGTTATAAATAATTAAAACTTAAATACATTTGTTGAATTAACACAGCACATTTTGGGATACACTTCTTCTTCTTCTTCTCCTATGGTCCAGTACTGGGATGCTATTAGCCCACAGATCTGCAAGCTTTTAAAATCAACTCATCTCTAAGCCCTTGAGGAGTGCCATTAACAATAACAGAGGTAGACACAGCCTTAAAGCTGAGCACACACAGAAGTATTTGCAAGACCAAGATTTAACTTTCCTGTTATCTACTGATCTTGAGCTCCCATTTTAGTCAGTGGAGGAAGTAGGTTTACCAACCTGTAGGGCAACCCAATAATACTGTTTATTGTTTTAAAGCATGCACTCACAGACATACACAATTCACTGATTCACAGCAGAATTTTATCAGTCATGGAGTAAATTAGCAAACTTGCAACTTAGCTGAATTACCAGCTGATCTCTACAATTGCCACCAGAAGCCTTAATTGTCTCTCTACCTCTTTATAAAACATAAACATGGGTGGGTTGACCATAAGTCATGGCTTTAGTATGTGCCATGCAAAACAGTACATTTATTAGTGCACTTGCTCTATAGGTGCTGTGTTCTTTGCTTCAGAAGACTCCAACACAGAAATGTGGATGAGGTGTTGTAACTGACCTGGGCCAACTCGATCAGTGAGGTGAGGACAACTACACAAAGTTCAAAGAGGTGAAGTGCTGATCCTGCACTTGGGACACAGGAGCTCCATGCAGCTTCAAGCTGGGGGAAGGAGTGGTTAGAGCACTGTGCATCTGAAAAAGACTTGGCAGTGCTGATGGACAGTGCCTCAATAGGAGCCAACAGTGTGCATAGAGGGCCAAGAAGGCCAGTGTGGCATCTTGGCCTGGATCAAGAACAGTGCGGCAGCAAGACTGGGGCAGTGATCATCCCTCTGTACTTGGCATTGGTGAGGTCACATCTCAGTGCTGTGTTCAGTTTTGGGCCCCTCACTTTAGAAAGGACATTGAGGCACTAGAGCGAATCCGATCAAGGCCAACGAGGCTCATAAAAGGTCTAGAAAACATGAGGAAGGGCTGAGGGAGTTGAGTTTGTTTAGTCTTGAGAAGAGGCTCAGGGGTGACCTCATGACTCTCTATAGCTCCCTGACAGAGGTTGTAGAGAGGTGTGGGGTGGTCACTCCTGCCATGGCTGCAGGGAGAGGACTACAGGGAATGGCCTTGAGCTGAGACAGGGGAGATTAAGAGTAGATATTGGAAAAAATGTTTCCCTGTTAGGGTGTTCAGGCACTGGAATAGATTGCCCAGGGAGGTGATGGACTCACCATCCCTGGAAGTGCTGAAGAGCTGTCTGGATCTCGTGATGGAAGATATGGTTTAGGGTTTAGGGGTTACAGGTTGGACTCAAAGATCTTAGAGGTCTCCTCCAACCTTGATGATTCTCTGATCTCTATATTATTATCTGAGACCCAGGTTTACCAGGCATGGAAAATGCTTACCCACTGTGGTAACCATGCCTCATCCTGTTCCACAGTGTACACTCACACAAAACTGTACAACAGTCCCTTCCCTAAAAATTGCTAGCTCATTTCCAATGCACCACCCAATAGCTGATAAAGTGGATTAAACATATCATTCCCTGCAAATCATTTAACTGCATAAAGAAAGTGAGATATTGGTGCTTAGTTAGCAAAAAGTGATGTGTTTCTTTGGTGTGTTCCTGCTGGAAACAAAGGACAAATTCCCTGGATTCCCTCTCTTGTAGAAATTGTCGATTACCCAGAGAATCTGACTTCTCCAAAAACTGCACTGTGAACACAGGCAAGCCAGGGTTTGAGGCTCACTTCTGCACTGTACAATACTGAATGAAATCCACAGATTTCAGGAGGGACTGAGGGGACCTCTTCAGAGTTTGGCATGGATGAGTAGATATTTATGAACAACATGAACTGGAAACATAAGAAAGAGCTGCACAAAACTTGAGAATTTGACTCTCAAGTGCTTTAAATATATATCAGTGGTGAGTGCATGACACTGAGTTATGTTACAGGCTTGGGCACCACATTTCAAGACTGTTCAAGTTTTCCTGGTGCTATTCCTCTTCTATCAGACAGAACTGCTATGCTAACTAAAGCACTTTCACAAGCAGCAGAAACATTGCAAAATCCCATCTTATTTCAAGATCTAACTCTGCTAAAGGAAAAATACAAACATAAATGCCAGGAAAACTGAACTGAGCTTGGAACCAGGGAATCACTGAAAGAGACAGAGCTCTGGACCAGCAATGTCAAAAACCAGTGGATTGTAAATCATGTTTTAGGATCTTAGAATCACAGAATATCCTGACCTGGAAGAGACCAACAAGGATATTTGAGTCCAACTCTCGGTTCTGCACAGGAGAAGCCCAAGATTCCCACCATGTGCCTGAGAGAATTGTTCAAATGCTTCTTGAGCTCTGTCAGGCTTGGGGCTGTGACCACTGACCTGGGGAGCTGTTCCAGTGCCCAAACACCCTCTGGGGGTAGAACCTATTTCCAGCCTAAGCCTTCCCTGACACAACTTCATGCCATTCTCTCAGGTCCTATCACCCATGATAAAACACAATTCCCTAGTCCCCTGCACCTCTTCAGAATGGGAGATATGATAACACTCGTATGCTTTTGCAGCAGCACACACTACAGTGGGTTTTTTATATTTTTCATGCTTAAAAATTAGTGTTCCAAGCAAAGCTCCTTGTGCACTTGCCTTCAGTTCAAGGCCCCAGGCAATCTCTCCCAAACAACTTGCTCACATCCATAAAATCAAGACATTCCAGCCTCTGATCTTCCTTGGCAATGGGTGAACAGGCAGCAAAACATCCCCTGATATCAGTCCACAGGACTTCACATTCTCACAAGGAAAACGTGGTACCAGGAAAACAAAACCGCAGTAACTCATGATGAAATCAGCAGCATTTTTCTCCTGATTATAGCAGCTCAGGAACAATCAGGCACTGTCCTTCACATCCAAAGACACAGAAAGAGACACTAAGTTTTATCTTCTTGATGATTTGCTGATTAATGGCTTCCAAACAGTCAAGGCCATTTACTGCGCATCCAATATGAGTGATTCAACTCGCTGCGGTAATAATCTCAAATCAGAGGGACATCAAAAATGAGCCTCGAGAACAGAATTATCCCTTTCTCATTCCCACATAATGGCCATTTATAAAGCTACAACAAGCCTCAAAGTGCACCTCGGAACACCAAATTTAAACATAGGAGGCTGACTTGCAAAGTAAAATGAATGTGGAAGATTTTACTCACTATATGTTTTAGCTTTAGAGGCCTCTTATGGTATCACTGTTAAAAGAAAAAAAAATCGATAAAATTATGGCAGTGACACAAAACCAATAAAGCAGATAAATTTGGAGTTGAGGAATCACTTTTACACTGCATCAGTCCCTAAGAGAACTAAATGTGTTGCTAAACTAAGGCCTCATTAAGATGTCATATACTCTTCCTGTTTTCCTTTCTGTGGTCATTGGTTACCAGGGTTTCTCCCTCCTAATCAGTTCATTTTTAATATCTTGCTCATACTGGGTGAAATATTGGCTTTAGAGCCAGTGTGAGATTTTTTTCCACTCACTTCAGTGGGGGCAGGACCTCACACTTGGATTTTATTGGAGCTGTGGCTTGGCATCACCCTGCAGTGGCCCCGCAGGAGCTCTGCACCCCTGCTCAGTACCTTCCCAACCCTCTGTCCACCAGATATCCTCACAGCTCCATCAGCAGCAAAAAAGTCATACCTCTTACCGAGCACATGGCTCACAGATACATGTATGGATACAGATATGGATACATACGTATAGATACACATACATATACATGTATGCATATCTGTGATTCCAAGGAGGGAAAGATGAAGTGCATACACACCAAAACTAAAGATTTCACATATGAATAGGTCCCACTGCCACATCAGCTCACACAGTTATCCTGCCTGCAGATCCAGCTGCATAGCCCAAACTATATTGGAGCATCAGGACGCTGGAGAGGTGTGGTCTCCTGGTCCTCAAGTTTTCTCCCCGCTCTGCTCTAAATTAGGTGGGACTTGTACTCCTTTTCCTGCAGGTCTGATATGTGGTCAAGACGATGGGGATGCTCCTGTCCTCCCTTCACTGAGGGTCACAGGTCTCCTGGGACTCTCGTTTCAAGAACTCTGCTGACACAGGCAAATCTCCACCAAAGGGAAGAGAGATGTAGGTTTCAGGGCTGGGGAGGGGCTGCAGGTGACTGGGACTCTCTCTTGTAACCTGTTCATTTTGCCCTTCTCTATTATAACCTGATACATCTTTAACATCTTTATAGGTGTATGTGGAAGTACCAATCCCGCTGTTGTTATATATTGTTAAAGAAACTATAAACACCTTATGACTCAAGGATCTCCAGCCAGAAGACAAGAGCTTAAAAATGGAACAAAATTGCTATCCATAATTTAAATGGGCAGCTCTCCCACTGAAAAATGCTTTTCCATTTAAACTCTATTAACAGGAAATTAGGAGATCTCCCATCACAGTGTTATTGTTTATTTTAAAATGAAAACTAAGAACATAAAAATGCTATCAGCACAAATGTTTGATAGACCCAGGAATAAATTAAATCATTTTATTACATTTTTTTTTACCTCCAACGTTTATCTTATAGTCTCCAGCAATTTAAATTTAATAGACGAAACTATTAAGGAGGGGGTATAAGCTGCAATCGGTGACAGAACTGCCATTGATATCCACAGGATTGGCGTTTGGACTTGAATGTTTGTATTAACAGTATACATGCCACAAAGAGGGGATGACCCTTGACTCTGCATGACCAACCTTCCACTGGTTTCAAGAGGAGAACAGCACAATCACCATGGGTAACACCAAAGTTTCACTCTTGCTGTCTGGATTCACTTGCAAAAAATTTATCTGGACATAGATGTAATGTGTGCACATTTCAGGGATAAATGCACACATACATTTGTGTGCAGCTGTGGGTGCAGCTGTGTGTCAGTGTCAGCATCCCAGTGCACTGCTAGAGTGGCAAAAAGGCTGTAGTTTAATTGGGAAGTTGTCCCTGGGAATTAAATAGTAAATAGTTACGTGTGCAATGTTTGGTTCAACAAAACAGGTAACTCGATATTCCAGCATACAGAGTCCTGTGTTTTTATTTGCAGAGCAACCAGTAGCCTGAGGCATAGTTTTCAAGTGTCCAAAACTACCTGATTTAGAAAAATGACAGCATCACATGCCTTCTTTTCCAGGAAAGATGCTGCAAATACCTCATTTCAGCCTGACCAGAAATACAGTAACACCAATCTCTCTCATAACATATGGTTCCTTCTGTGGTAGTGTCTAAAACCAAGAAGCATAAGGAGATGAAAAAAAAAAAAAAAAGGAGAACAAAAAGGCTATCTAGACTTTTGCAAACTTCAGGAAAAACACAAACTGTAATTGCATTCACAATTAAAATGTTTCAAATCATTGCATGACAGCCAAGAAAGTTCCTGGCTTTCTTTAGCTGGGTATTTTTTATTTTCATATGAACTGCATTGGCTCAGTCATTCCTTGATCTAGTATTCGTCTGAGTTTGTTTTTCCATACTGTGTTTTTAGCAAAGGATTTCCACGTGTTTACAGTAAAGAAATGTGACTTCTTGCAGCACAAGGCTGCTTGTCTTGCTAGCTCACATCCCTTGTCATATCCCCTGAGGGCTTGGTCTCTGCGAACCAATGAAACACCAAAGAGCACCAATAAAACCTGATAACAACTAACAGTGTCAAAACATGTAGGCAAATGGGACAGTGCCCTTCAGTGAGCTACACTTTATAGGAGCACCCCTAAAGAAGAAAACAAGTCTGTAGGATGGGGTTGGCTCTTCCATGCCTTCAGCAGTAAAACCTATTCTATCCCCCAGGTTCACTCCTAGACCTCCTCTCCATCCAGGCCAGTGGGTCCAAGCCCACCCCACAGCACATCTCTGGTGTGGCAGCCTAGAATAATAGAATGTTCAGGGATTGGAATGGAACTTAAAGATCCTCTAGTCCCAACCATCCCTGCCATTGGCAGGGACACCTCCCACTAGACCAGGTTACTCAAGGCTTTATCCTGCCTGCAGGTGAAGTGAGCTCCTCCATATCATTCAGCTCCTTCAGTACCAGGATGCCCAGTGCACTGTGCCAAACCCACTCTCAGGTCCATACATCCAGTAAAGAGAGCTAGAGAGAGAGAGAGAAGCAGCACTGAAAAGCCACTGAGCTACTAGAGTCTTGTTTCCTGCCTTCTTCACCACTCAGGCTTGGGTTTTCTACTCAAGCACGAATTCCAGGTAAAGATTTCTTTGATAAGAAACATCCAAACTATCCCTTTCCCATGTAGATTTTCTCTGATGTACAGTAAAGGGTGAACACAGAGAGGCATAGGCCTCTCAAGGGATCCCTCCATGGCATCTCTTCTCTCTATGCAGGCTGTCATTTTCCATAAAATAATTTGAAATAAATGCTTCTACATCTCTACCTTAAATTAGCACATAGGTCCAGATGAGAGATGCAGGCATACAGACACAGATGCACTCAGCATGGCTACAATAGACCTCTTTTTGTGGGGAAAACGGACAGCAAAGATGGGTCTTGGCTATTATTGGCAACAATGTCAAAATTCTTGTTGACAGGAACACATACAGGGCAAGGTATGTTGCTCTCTTGGTGATGCAGAGGATATGAAGCCCTGAAACACATAAGTTGGCCCAGTTACATTCCCAGCTTTTTCCTCAGATCCTCTTGTGCAATGTGGCTCCAACCAGAGCTGAAATCTCTCTCCACTGGCAGCTCAGATGTCCATGCTGCTCTGAGCTGTGCCACACTCCTCATTCCGTCCTCTGCAGCTTCAGGTTTCTCCAGTAGCTGCACCTCCAGAGTCTATAGGGTCAACAAAGCTCCTTGGTGAGGGTGCATCACTCCTCTGACATCCCAACCTTCACACGGGAATCTGCAGCAGCTGGACTGGCTGAGGACAGTTTTGCACCAACATTGTCTCACACACACACCAGACATGTCTACAGGGTGGATCAAAGGGAGGAACAGGCCTGATTTGCCTCCCTGGCAGGATGTGGGCCATGCCTTCTTGGGAAGTGTGTGGCCACATTAGCCTGATGCTGAGCTGAGTAATGAGTCCTTCTACCTGCATGCAGCATGTACTCACTCTGGCTCAGTCTCTCACCACAGCATGCTTGGGCTGAGCTGCTTGGTGTCTGACCAGCTCTGAGCACAGGCAGAGCTAGCACCATCCCTCCAGCCTGCCCTGTGGCTGTGTTTTAATAGCTGTGAGACCCAAGCTCTCCATGTCATGGCACATTTCAAGTGCTTCCAGCCACTCTGGACATGAAAAAATGAGCCTTGGTAAAATGCTGTGTTAGAAGGACTGAGACATGATATCTCCCTCAGCTCATAATCCCAATAATTGTGTATCAGGAGACAGAGAGCAGCTTGATCATCTCCAGTATGGACTAACTACTTAGTCCAGTGCTTTTGCCTGAATTCTGATAATCTCCTTCTCCTACATCACATCTGTCTTTACACTCACTACCAAATCCAGACTTGACACAACAGGCCTCTCCGTTGGTTGCAGTGGACCTACACTTACAGATGCCAGTGTCAGATCTTGCCCTCCATCATCCATGATCCT